>NW_028132531.1:0-48154 GCF_964374135.1 Grampus griseus | reverse complement strand
TAGTGCAGATTTCCTTTGCAAGCTTGCTTGGTTGGCCAAAAAGGGCGTATGCGTTTTTTCCTGAATATATTCAGGAAAAAACGCATACGCCCTTTTTGGCCAAGTGCATCATTGTGGACGTTCTGCCTCTTTTCCTATGCTTTCAATGCAATTCCAGTCTACCTCCTGAAATCGGTTTCCTGCAATTCTGCCCCGCTTTCAAGTCCTCTTGGCAGCCTTACTTCAGTATATTATTGGACGATAGCTGTCATTTATAACTCTGCAGGTTTGTGAATTACAGTGCCCCTGAGCTCCTTTCTTCAACTCGCTTTCTTTTGAGCTGGCCGCAACACCACAGGATGGCTTCAGGCCCTAATCTGGTTCCGGCACGGCACGCTGAGCCTTTGGTTATGTCCTCTTCCTGGTGGGAAATGAGAGTTAAATTTGCCCGTCCAGACACCTCCAGCTAGTCTCTCATTGGTTCTCCCTATTCCTGTTCATCTTCCGCAGAAATTGCAAACTGGGCCAAACAGGAGGTTAAAGGCACTGACTCTCCAAGTGGGGAGAGTGTTAGTAAAGCGTCTGGAATGTTGCACCCGAGTACCAGGGGAGGAAAACTGAGACATATTTGAACACGTCTCCCATTCACACGATTGATCATACTCTGGGTTCCACATGCATGTTTTAGCTGAAGGAAGAATACCTTAAACCTGGGTAGTTGAAACCCGTGGAATGGGTACCATGCAATATGACTTCAAAGGGTCTTCATTTGCTCACCGAACCTCTCCAATCCTATCACTGCTGCGTTTATGCCCCTGTACACATGCTTGATTCTCTTTCGGAGACATAGCAATCCATAGGTTTTAAGATACTTACTAGTCAGGTACATTCTTAGGTGTTTAATATGCGGTGTTGAGTCCATTTCGTTGAGCAAGGAGTAGCTCTTGTCTATTCCATATTTGGCTTAAGGAAATTTATCTGTGCTCATTTCAGTCTCTGGTTTTATGCAGCACCCTAACTCACCTTTCCCCTTAAGCAAGCATAAGTTGGTTTTCTAAATTTGAGACCCTGTTCTGTTCTGTAATTCAGTTCCTGTGTAGCCAAGTTTACATTCCGTGTATTACTGATATCTTATGATGTTGCTTTTTCTGTGTGACTTATTTCAGTTAGAATCATCATACCTGAATCCACTCATTGTGCTGCTAAGGGCCTGATGACATAGATTTCATTGCTGAGTGATATTGCTTTGTAAGTAAATACCACAAATTCTTTATCCATTTTTCACTTTCTGTGATATTGAACTTGTACGGTAAACGAGGTTCTTGTAAACAGAGGCGTCCCAAACTTTGGGGTGGCTGTGTCTTTTTGATTTTAATTTCCCTAAGCTATAGGACCATAAGTGGAAGTGCCCTAGGCTCTGTTGCTTTGTTTCTTAGATGTTTCAGAAAACACCATACACTTCTCCCGAGTGTCTGTTGGCAATTTACATCCCGCCCATCAGCATAACAAGGCTCCCAGTTCTCCATGGCCTGTTCTGCATTTCTGGATTTTACACTTTTTTCAGATGGCCCTTTTGACCGGGGGGAAGTGAGACTTCATTGTAGTGTAGATTTCCTTTGCAAGTTTGCTTGGTTGGCCAAAAAGGGCGTATGCGTTTTTTCCTGAATATATTCAGGAAAAAACGCATACGCCCTTTTTGTCCAAGTGCATCATTGTGGACGTTCTGCCTCTTTTCCTATGCTTTCAATGCAATTCCAGTCTACCTCCTGAAATCGGTTTCCTGCAATTCTGCCCCGCTTTCAAGTCCTCTTGGCAGCCTTACTTCAGTATATTTTTGTTCGATAGCTGTCATTTATAACTCTGTAGGTTTGTGAATTACAGTGCCCCTGAGCTCCTTTCATCAACTCGCTTTCTTCTGAGCTGGCCGCAACACCGCAGGATGGCTTCAGTCCCTAATCTGGTTCCGGCACGGCACGCTGAGCCTTTGGCTATTTCCTCTTCCTGGTGGGAAATGAGAGTTAAATTTGCCCGTCCAGACACCTCCAGCTAGTCTCTCATTGGTTCTCGCTATTCCTGTTCATCTTCCGCAGAAATTGCAAACTGGGCCAAACAGGAGGTTAAAGGCGCTGACTCTCCAAGTGGGGAGAGTGTTAGTAAAGCCTCTGGAATGTTGCACCCGAGTACCAGGGGAGGAAAACTGAGACATATTTGAACACGTCTCCCGTTCACACGGTTGATCATACTCTGGGTTCCACATGCATGTTTTAGCTGAAGGAAGAATACCTTAAACCTGGATAGTTGAAACCCGTTGAATGGGTACCATGCAATACGACTTCACAGGGTCTTCATTTGCTCACCGAACCTCTCCAATCCTATCACTGCTGCGTTTATGCCCCTGTACACATGCTTGATTCTCTTTCGGAGACATAGCAATCCATAGGTTTTAAGATACTTACTAGTCAGGTACATTCTTAGGCGTTTAATATGCGGTGTTGAGTCCATTTCGTTGAGCAAGGAGTAGCTCTTGTCTATTCCATATTTGGCTTAAGGAACTTTATCGGTGCTCATTTCAATCTCTGGTTTTATGCAGCACCCCAACTCACCTTTCCCCTTAAGCAAGCATAAGTTGATTTTCTAAATTTGAGACCCTGTTCTGTTTTGGAATTCAGTTCCTGTGTAGCCAAGTTTACATTCCGTGTATTAGTGAAATCCTATGATGTTTCTGTCTCTGTGTAACTTATTTCAGTTAGAATCATCATACCTGAATCCACTCATTATGCTGCTATGTGCCTGATAACATAGATTTCATTGCTGAGTGATACTGCATTGTACGTTAGTACCACAAGTTCTTTATCCATTTTTCACTTTCTGTGATATTGAACTTGTACGGTAAAAGAGGTTCTTGTAAACAGAGGCGTCCCAATCATTGGGGTGGCTGTGTCTTTTTGATTTTAATTTCCCTAAGCTATAGGACCATATGTGGATGTGCCCTAGGCTCTGTTGCTTTGTTTTTTAGATGTTTCAGGAAACACCATACACTTCTCCCGAGTGTCTGTTGGCAATTTACATCCCGCCCATCAGCATAACAAGGCTCCCTGTTCTCCATGGCCTGTCCTGCCTTTCTGGATTTTACACTTTTTTCAGATGGCCCTTTTGACCGGGGGGAAGTGAGACTTCATTGTAGTGCAGATTTCCTTTGCAAGCTTGCTTGGTTGGCCAAAAAGTGCGTATGCGTTTTTTCCTGAATATATTCAGGAAAAAATGCATACGCCCTTTTTGGCCAAGTGCATCATTAAGGACGTTCTGCCTCTTTTCCTATGCTTTCAATGCAATTCCAGTCTACCTCCTGAAATCGGTTTCCTGCAATTCTGCCCCGCTTTCAAGTCCTCTTGGCAGCCTTACTTCAGTATATTTTTGGACGATAGCTGTCATTTATAACTCTGCAGGTTTGTGAATTACAGTGCCACTGAGCTCCTTTCTTCAACTCGCTTTCTTGTGAGCTGGCCGCAACACCACAGGATGGCTTCACGCCCTAATCTGTTTCCGTCACGGCACGTGAGCCTTTGGTTAATTCCTCTTCCTGTTGGGAAATGAGAGTTAAATTTGCCCGACCAGACACCTCCAGCTAGTCTCTCATTGGTTCTCGCTATTCCTGTTCATCTTCCGCAGAAATTGCCAACTGGGCCAAACAGGAGGTTAAACAGACTGACTCTCCAAGTTGGCAGAGTGTTAGTAAAGCGTCTGGAATGTTGCACCCGAGTACCAGGGTACGAAAACTGAGACATATTTGAACACGTCTCCCATTCACACGGTTGATCATACTCTGGGTTCCACATGCATGTTTTAGCTGAAGGAAGAATACCTTAAACCTGGAGAGCTTAGACCCGTGGAATGGGTACCATGCAATATGACTTCAAAGGGTCATCATTTGCTCACCAAACCTCTCCAATCCTATCACTGCTGCGTTTATGCCCCTGTACAGACGCTTGATTCTATTTTAGAGACATAGCAATCCATAGGTTTTAAGATACTTACAAGTCAGGTACATTCTTAGGCGTTTAATATGCGGTGTTGAGTCCATTTCGTTGAGCAAGGAGTAGCTCTTGTCTATTCCATATTTGGCTTAAGGAACTTTATCTGTGCTCATTTCAATCTCTGGTTTTATGCAGCACCCCAACTCACCTTTCCCCTTAAGCAAGCATAAGTTGGTTTTCTATATTTGAGACCCTGTTCTGTTTTGGATTTCAGTTCCTGTGTAGCCAAGTTTACATTCCGTGTATTAGTGATATCTTATGATGTTTCTTTTTCTGTGTGACTTATTTCAGTTAGAATCATTGTACCTGAATCCACTCATTATGCTCTTACGGGCCTGATGACATAGATTTCATTGCTGAGTGATACTGCATTGTACGTAAGTACCACAAGTTCTTTATCTATTTTTCACTTTCTGTGATATTGAACTTGTACGGTAAACGAGGTTCTTGTAAACAGAGGTGCCCCAATCTTTGGGGTGGCTGTGTCTTTTTTATTTTAATTTCCCTAAGCTATAGGACCATAAGTGGAAGTGCCCTAGGCTCTGTTGCTTTGTTTTTTAGATGTTTCAGGAAACACCATACACTTCTCCCGAGTGTCTGTTGGCAATTTACGGCCCGCCCATCAGCATAACAAGGCTCCCAGTTCTCCATGACCTGTCCTGCCTTTCTGGATTTTACACTTTTTTCAGATGGCCCTTTTGACTGGGGGGAAGTGAGACTTCATTGTAGTGCAGATTTCCTTTGCAAGCTTGCTTGGTTGGCCAAAAAGGGCGTATGCGTTTTTTCCTGAATATATTCAGGAAAAAACGCATACGCCCTTTTTGGCCAAGTGCATCATTGTGGACGTTCTGCCTCTTTTCCTATGCTTTCAACGCAATTCCAGTCTACCTCCTGAAATCGGTTTCCTGCAATTCTGCCCCGCTTTCAAGTCCTCTTGGCAGCCTTACTTCAGTATATTTTTGGACGATAGCTGTCATTTATAACCCTGCAGGTTTGTGAATTACAGTGCCCCTGAGCTCCTTTCTTCAACTCGCTTTCTTGTGAGCTGGCCGCAACACCGCAGGATGGCTTCAGGCCCTAATCTGGTTCCGGCACGGCACACTGAGCCTTTGGTTATTTCCTCTTCCTGGTGGGAAATGAGAGTTAAATTTGCCCGTCCAGACACCTCCAGCTAGTCTCTCATTGGTTCTCGCTATTCCTGTTCATCTTCCACAGAAATTGCAAACTCGGCCAAACAGGAGGTTAAAGGCGCTGACTCTCCAAGTGGGGAGAGTGTTAGTAAAGCGTCTGGAATGTTGCACCCGAGTACCAGGGGAGGAAAACTGAGACATATTTGAACACGTCTCCCGTTCACACAGTTGATCATACTCTGGGTTCCACATGCATGTTTTAGCTGAAGGAAGAATACCTTAAACCTGGAGAGTTGAGACCCGTGTAATGGGTACCATGCAGTATGACTTCAAAGGGTCTTCATTTGCTCACCGAACCTCTCCAATCCTATCACTGCTGCATTTATGCCCCTGTACACACGCTTGATTCTCTTTTGGAGACATAGCAATCCATAGGTTTTAAGATACTTACTAGTCAGGTACATTCTTCGGCATTTAATATGGGGTGTTGAGTCCATTTCGTTGAGCAAGGAGTAGCTCTTGTCTGTTCCATATTTGGCTTAAGGAACTTTATCTGTGCTCATTTCAATCTCTGGTTTTATGCAGCACCCCAACTCACCTTTCCCCTTAAGCAAGCATAAGTTGGTTTTCTAAATTTGAGACCCTGTTCTGTTTTGGAATTCAGTTCCTGTGTAGCCAAGTTTACATTCCGTGTATTACTGATATCTTATGATGTTGCTTTTTCTGTGTGACTTATTTCAGTTAGAATCATCGTACCTGAATCCACTTATTGTGCTGCTACGGGCCTGATGACATAGATTTCATTGCTGAGTGATACTGCATTGTACGTAAGTACCACAAGTTCTTTATCCATTTTTCACTTTCTGTGATATTGAACTTGTACGGTAAACGAGGTTCTTGTAAACAGAGGCGTCCCAAACTTTGGGGTGGCTGTGTCTTTTTGATTTTAATTTCCCTAAGCTATAGGACCATAAGTGGAAGTGCCCTAGGCTCTGTTGCTTTGTTTTTTAGATGTTTCAGGAAACACCATACACTTCTCCCGAGTGTCTGTTGGCAATTTACATCCCGCCCATCAGCATAACAAGGCTTCAGGTTCTCCATGGCCTGTCCTGCCTTTCTGGATTTTACACTTTTTTCAGATGGCCCTTTTGACCGGGGGGAAGTGAGACTTCATTGTAGTGCAGATTTCCTTTGCAAGCTTGCTTGGTTGGCCAAAAAGGGCGTATGCGTTTTTTCCTGAATATATTCAGGAAAAAACGCATACGCCCTTTTTGGCCAAGTGCATCATTGTGGACGTTCTGCCTCTTTTCCTATGCTTTCAATGCAATTCCAGTCTACCTCCTGAAATCGGTTTCCTGCAATTCTGCCCCGCTTTCAAGTCCTCTTGGCAGCCTTACTTCAGTATATTATTGGACGATAGCTGTCATTTATAACTCTGCAGGTTTGTGAATTACAGTGCCCCTGAGCTCCTTTCTTCAACTCGCTTTCTTTTGAGCTGGCCGCAACACCACAGGATGGCTTCAGGCCCTAATCTGGTTCCGGCACGGCACGCTGAGCCTTTGGTTATGTCCTCTTCCTGGTGGGAAATGAGAGTTAAATTTGCCCGTCCAGACACCTCCAGCTAGTCTCTCATTGGTTCTCCCTATTCCTGTTCATCTTCCGCAGAAATTGCAAACTGGGCCAAACAGGAGGTTAAAGGCACTGACTCTCCAAGTGGGGAGAGTGTTAGTAAAGCGTCTGGAATGTTGCACCCGAGTACCAGGGGAGGAAAACTGAGACATATTTGAACACGTCTCCCATTCACACGATTGATCATACTCTGGGTTCCACATGCATGTTTTAGCTGAAGGAAGAATACCTTAAACCTGGGTAGTTGAAACCCGTGGAATGGGTACCATGCAATATGACTTCAAAGGGTCTTCATTTGCTCACCGAACCTCTCCAATCCTATCACTGCTGCGTTTATGCCCCTGTACACATGCTTGATTCTCTTTCGGAGACATAGCAATCCATAGGTTTTAAGATACTTACTAGTCAGGTACATTCTTAGGTGTTTAATATGCGGTGTTGAGTCCATTTCGTTGAGCAAGGAGTAGCTCTTGTCTATTCCATATTTGGCTTAAGGAAATTTATCTGTGCTCATTTCAGTCTCTGGTTTTATGCAGCACCCTAACTCACCTTTCCCCTTAAGCAAGCATAAGTTGGTTTTCTAAATTTGAGACCCTGTTCTGTTCTGTAATTCAGTTCCTGTGTAGCCAAGTTTACATTCCGTGTATTACTGATATCTTATGATGTTGCTTTTTCTGTGTGACTTATTTCAGTTAGAATCATCATACCTGAATCCACTCATTGTGCTGCTAAGGGCCTGATGACATAGATTTCATTGCTGAGTGATATTGCTTTGTAAGTAAATACCACAAATTCTTTATCCATTTTTCACTTTCTGTGATATTGAACTTGTACGGTAAACGAGGTTCTTGTAAACAGAGGCGTCCCAAACTTTGGGGTGGCTGTGTCTTTTTGATTTTAATTTCCCTAAGCTATAGGACCATAAGTGGAAGTGCCCTAGGCTCTGTTGCTTTGTTTCTTAGATGTTTCAGAAAACACCATACACTTCTCCCGAGTGTCTGTTGGCAATTTACATCCCGCCCATCAGCATAACAAGGCTCCCAGTTCTCCATGGCCTGTTCTGCATTTCTGGATTTTACACTTTTTTCAGATGGCCCTTTTGACCGGGGGGAAGTGAGACTTCATTGTAGTGTAGATTTCCTTTGCAAGTTTGCTTGGTTGGCCAAAAAGGGCGTATGCGTTTTTTCCTGAATATATTCAGGAAAAAACGCATACGCCCTTTTTGTCCAAGTGCATCATTGTGGACGTTCTGCCTCTTTTCCTATGCTTTCAATGCAATTCCAGTCTACCTCCTGAAATCGGTTTCCTGCAATTCTGCCCCGCTTTCAAGTCCTCTTGGCAGCCTTACTTCAGTATATTTTTGGACGATAGCTGTCATTTATAACTCTGCAGGTTTGTGAATTACAGTGCCTCTGAGCTCCTTTCTTCAACTCGCTTTCTTGTGACCTGGCCGCAACACCGCAGGATGGCTTCAGGCCCTAATCTGGTTTCGGCATGGCACACTGAGCCTTTGGTTATTTCCTCTTCCTGGTGGGAAATGAGAGTTAAATTTGCCCGTCCAGACACCTCCAGCTAGTCTCTCATTGGTTCTCGCTATTCCTGTTCATCTTCCGCAGAAATTACAAACTGGGCCAAACAGGAGGTTAAAGGGACAGACTCTCCAAGTCGGGACAGTGTTAGTAAAGCATCTGGAATGTTGCACCCGAGTACCAGGGGAGGAAAACTGAGACATATTTGAACACGTCTCCCGTTCACACGGTTGATCATACTCTGGGTTCCACATGCATGTTTTAGCTGAAGGAAGAATACCTTAAACCTGAATAGTTGTAACCCGTTGAATGGGTACCATGCAATATGACTTCAAAGGGTCTTCATTTGCTCACCGAACCTCTCCAATCCTATCACTGCTGCGTTTATACCTCTGTACACACGCTTGATTCTCTTTTGGAGACATAGCAATCCATAGGTTTTAAGATACTTACTAGTCAGGTACATTCTTAGGCGTTTAATATGCGGTGTTGAGTCCATTTCGTTGAGCAAGGAGTAGCTCTTGTCTATTCCATATTTGGCTTAAGGAACTTTATCGGTGCTCATTTCAATCTCTGGTTTTATGCAGCACCCCAACTCACCATGCCCCTTAAGCAAGCATAAGTTGGTTTTCTAAATTTGAGACCCTGTTCTGTTTTGGAATTCAGTTCCTGTGTAGCCAAGTTTACATTCCGTGTATTAGTGATATCTTATGATGTTTCTTTTTCTGTGTGACTTATTTCAGTTAGAATCATCGTACCTGAATCCACTCATTATGCTGCTACGGGCCTGATGACATAGATTTCATTGCTGAGTGATACTGCATTGTACGTAAGTACCACAAGTTCTTTATCCATTTTTCACTTTCTGTGTTATTGAACTTGTACGGTAAAAGAGGTTCTTGTAAACAGAGGCGTCCCAAACTTTGGGGTGGCTGTGTCTTTTTTATTTTAATTTCCCTAAGCTATAGGACCATATGTGGATGTGCCCTAGGCTCTGTTGCTTTGTTTTTTAGATGTTTCAGGAAACACCATACACTTCTCCCGAGTGTCTGTTGGCAATTTACATCCCGCCCATCAGCATAACAAGGCTCCCTGTTCTCCATGGCCTGTCCTGCCTTTCTGGATTTTACACTTTTTTCAGATGGCCCTTTTGACCGGGGGGAAGTGAGACTTCATTGTAGTGCAGATTTCCTTTGCAAGCTTGCTTGGTTGGCCAAAAAGTGCGTATGCGTTTTTTCCTGAATATATTCAGGAAAAAATGCATACGCCCTTTTTGGCCAAGTGCATCATTAAGGACGTTCTGCCTCTTTTCCTATGCTTTCAATGCAATTCCAGTCTACCTCCTGAAATCGGTTTCCTGCAATTCTGCCCCGCTTTCAAGTCCTCTTGGCAGCCTTACTTCAGTATATTTTTGGACGATAGCTGTCATTTATAACTCTGCAGGTTTGTGAATTACAGTGCCACTGAGCTCCTTTCTTCAACTCGCTTTCTTGTGAGCTGGCCGCAACACCACAGGATGGCTTCACGCCCTAATCTGTTTCCGTCACGGCACGTGAGCCTTTGGTTAATTCCTCTTCCTGTTGGGAAATGAGAGTTAAATTTGCCCGACCAGACACCTCCAGCTAGTCTCTCATTGGTTCTCGCTATTCCTGTTCATCTTCCGCAGAAATTGCAAACTGGGCCAAACAGGAGGTTAAACGGACTGACTCTCCAAGTTGGCAGAGTGTTAGTAAAGCGTCTGGAATGTTGCACCCGAGTACCAGGGTACGAAAACTGAGACATATTTGAACACGTCTCCCATTCACACGGTTGATCATACTCTGGGTTCCACATGCATGTTTTAGCTGAAGGAAGAATACCTTAAACCTGGAGAGTTTAGACCCGTGGAATGGGTACCATGCAATATGACTTCAAAGGGTCATCATTTGCTCACCAAACCTCTCCAATCCTATCACTGCTGCGTTTATGCCCCTGTACAGACGCTTGATTCTATTTTAGAGACATAGCAATCCATAGGTTTTAAGACACTTACAAGTCAGGTACATTCTTAGGCGTTTAATATGCGGTGTTGAGTCCATTTCGTTGAGCAAGGAGTAGCTCTTGTCTATTCCATATTTGGCTTAAGGAACTTTATCTGTGCTCATTTCAATCTCTGGTTTTATGCAGCACCCCAACTCACCTTTCCCCTTAAGCAAGCATAAGTTGGTTTTCTAAATTTGAGACCCTGTTCTGTTTTGGATTTCAGTTCCTGTGTAGCCAAGTTTACATTCCGTGTATTAGTGATATCTTATGATGTTTCTTTTTCTGTGTGACTTATTTCAGTTAGAATCATTGTACCTGAATCCACTCATTATGCTGCTACGGGCCTGATGACATAGATTTCATTGCTGAGTGATACTGCATTGTACGTAAGTACCACAAGTTCTTTATCTATTTTTCACTTTCTGTGATATTGAACTTGTACGGTAAATGAGGTTCTTGTAAACAGAGGTGCCCCAATCTTTGGGGTGGCTGTGTCTTTTTTATTTTAATTTCCCTAAGCTATAGGACCATAAGTGGAAGTGCCCTAGGCTCTGTTGCTTTGTTTTTTAGATGTTTCAGGAAACACCATACACTTCTCCCGAGTGTCTGTTGGCAATTTACGTCCCGCCCATCAGCATAACAAGGCTCCCAGTTCTCCATGACCTGTCCTGCCTTTCTGGATTTTACACTTTTTTCAGATGGCCCTTTTGACTGGGGGGAAGTGAGACTTCATTGTAGTGCAGATTTCCTTTGCAAGCTTGCTTGGTTGGCCAAAAAGGGCGTATGCGTTTTTTCCTGAATATATTCAGGAAAAAACGCATACGCCCTTTTTGGCCAAGTGCATCATTGTGGACGTTCTGCCTCTTTTCCTATGCTTTCAACGCAATTCCAGTCTACCTCCTGAAATCGGTTTCCTGCAATTCTGCCCCGCTTTCAAGTCCTCTTGGCAGCCTTACTTCAGTATATTTTTGGACGATAGCTGTCATTTATAACCCTGCAGGTTTGTGAATTACAGTGCCCCTGAGCTCCTTTCTTCAACTCGCTTTCTTGTGAGCTGGCCGCAACACCGCAGGATGGCTTCAGGCCCTAATCTGGTTCCGGCACGGCACACTGAGCCTTTGGTTATTTCCTCTTCCTGGTGGGAAATGAGAGTTAAATTTGCCCGTCCAGACACCTCCAGCTAGTCTCTCATTGGTTCTCGCTATTCCTGTTCATCTTCCACAGAAATTGCAAACTCGGCCAAACAGGAGGTTAAAGGCGCTGACTCTCCAAGTGGGGAGAGTGTTAGTAAAGCGTCTGGAATGTTGCACCCGAGTACCAGGGGAGGAAAACTGAGACATATTTGAACACGTCTCCCGTTCACACAGTTGATCATACTCTGGGTTCCACATGCATGTTTTCGCTGAAGGAAGAATACCTTAAATCTGGAGAGTTGAGACCCGTGGAATGGGTACCATGCAATAAGACTTCAAAGGGTCTTCCTTTGCTCACCGAACCTCTCCAATCCTATCACTGCTGCGTTTATGCCCCTGTACACATGCTTGATTCTCTTTCGGAGACATAGCAATCCATAGGTTTTAAGATACTTACTAGTCAGGTACATTCTTAGGCGTTTAATATGCGGTGTTGAGTCCATTTCGTTGAGCAAGGAGTAGCTCTTGTCTATTCCATATTTGGCTTAAGGAACTTTATCTGTGCTCATTTCAATCTCTGGTTTTATGCAGCACCCCAACTCACCTTTCCCCTTAAGCAAGCATAAGTTGGTTTTCTAAATTTGAGACCCTGTTCTGTTCTGTAATTCAGTTCCTGTGTAGCCAAGTTTACATTCCATGTATTACTGATATCTTATGATGTTTCTTTTTCTGTGTGACTTATTTCAGTTAGAATCATCATACCTGAATCCACTCATTGTGCTGCTACTGGCCTGATGACATAGATTTCATTGCTGAGTGATACTGCATTGCACGTAAGTACCACAAGTTCTTTATCCATTTTTCACTTTCTGTGATACTGAACTTGTACGGTAAACGAGGTTCTTGTAAAGAGAGGCGTCCCAAACTTTGGGGTGGCTGTCTGTTTTTGATTTTAATTTCCCTAAGCTATAGGACCATAAGTGGATGTGCCCTAGGCTCTGTTGCTTTGTTTTTTAGATGTTTCAGGAAACACCATACACTTCTCCCGAGTGTCTGTTGGCAATTTACATCCCGCCCATCAGGATAACAAGGCTCCCAGTTCTCCATGGCCTGTCCTGACTTTCTGGATTTTACACTTTTTTCAGATGGCCCTTTTGACCGGGGGGAAGTGAGACTTCATTGTAGTGCAGATTTCCTTTGCAAGCTTGCTTGGTTGGCCAAAAAGGGCGTATGCGTTTTTTCCTGAATATATTCAGGAAAAAACGCATACGCACTTTCTGGCCAAGTGCATCATTGTGGACGCTCTGCCTCTTTTCCTATGCTTTCAATGCAATTCCAGTCTACCTCCTGAAATCGGTTTCCTGCAATTCTGCCCCGCTTTCAAGTCCTCTTGGCAGCCTTACTTCAGTATATTTTTGGACGATAGCTGTCATTTATAACTCTGCAGGTTTTTGCATTACAGTGCCCCTGAGCTCCTTTCTTCAACTCGCTTTCTTGTGAGCTGGCCGCAACACCGCAGGATGGCTTCAGGCCCTAATCTGGTTCCGGCACGGCACGCTGAGCCTTTGGTTAATTCCTCTTCCTGGTGGGAAATGAGAGTTAAATTTGCCCGTCCAGACACCTCCAGCTAGTTTCTCATTGGTTCTCGCTATTCCTGTTCATCTTCCGCAGAAATTGCAAACTGGGCCAAACAGGAGGTTAAAGGGACTGACTCTCCAAGTCGGGAGAGTGTTAGTAAAGCGTCTGGAATGTTGCACCCGAGTACCAGGGTACGAAAACTAAGACATATTTGAACACGTCTCTCGATCACATGGTTGATCATACTCTGGGTTCCACATGCATGTTTTAGCTGAAGGAAGAATACCTTAAACCTGGAGAGTTGAAACCCGTGTAATGGGTACCATGCAGTATGACTTCAAAGGGTCTTCATTTGCTCACCGAACCTCTCCAATCCTATCACTGCTGCATTTATGCCCCTGTACACACGCTTGATTCTCTTTTGGAGACATAGCAATCCATAGGTTTTAAGATACTTACTAGTCAGGTACATTCTTCGGCATTTAATATGGGGTGTTGAGTCCATTTCGTTGAGCAAGGAGTAGCTCTTGTCTGTTCCATATTTGGCTTAAGGAACTTTATCTGTGCTCATTTCAATCTCTGGTTTTATGCAGCACCCCAACTCACCTTTCCCCTTAAGCAAGCATAAGTTGGTTTTCTAAATTTGAGACCCTGTTCTGTTTTGGAATTCAGTTCCTGTGTAGCCAAGTTTACATTCCGTGTATTAGTGATATCTTATGATGTTTCTTTTTCTGTGTGACGTATTTCAGTTAGAATCATCGTACCTGAATCCACTTATTGTGCTGCTACGGGCCTGATGACATAGATTTCATTGCTGAGTGATACTGCATTGTACGTAAGTACCACAAGTTCTTTATCCATTTTTCACTTTCTGTGATATTGAACTTGTACGGTAAACGAGGTTCTTGTAAACAGAGGCGTCCCAAACTTTGGGGTGGCTGTGTCTTTTTGATTTTAATTTCCCTAAGCTATAGGACCATAAGTGGATGTGCCCTAGGCTCTGTTGCTTTGTTTTTTAGATGTTTCAGGAAACACCATACACTTCTCCCGAGTGTCTGTTGGCAATTTACATCCCGCCCATCAGCATAACAAGCCTCCCAGTTCTCCATGGCCTGTCCTGCCTTTCTGGATTTTACACTTTTTTCAGATGGCCCTTTTGACCGGGGGGAAGTGAGACTTCATTGTAGTGCAGATTTCCTTTGCAAGCTTGCTTGGTTGGCCAAAAAGGGCGTATGCGTTTTTTCCTGAATATATTCAGGAAAAAACGCATACGCCCTTTTTGGCCAAGTGCATCATTGTGGACGTTCTGCCTCTTTTCCTATGCTTTCAATGCAATTCCAGTCTACCTCCTGAAATCGGTTTCCTGCAATTCTGCCCCGCTTTCAAGTCCTCTTGGCAGCCTTACTTCAGTATATTTTTGGACGATAGCTGTCATTTATAACTCTGCAGGTTTGTGAATTACAGTGCCCCTGAGCTCCTTTCTTCAACTCGCTTTCTTGTGAGCTGGCCGCAACACTGCAGGATGGCTTCAGGCCCTAATTTGGTTCCGGCACGGCACGCTGAGCCTTTGGTTAATTCCACTTCCTGGTGGGAAATGAGAGTTAAATTTGCCCGTCCAGACACCTCCAGCTAGTCTCTCATTGGTTCTCCCTATTCTTGTTCATCTTGCGCAGAAATTGCAAACTGGGCCAAACAGGAGGTTAAAGGCGCTGACTCTCCAAGTGGGGAGAGTGTTAGTAAAGCGTCTGGAATGTTTCACCCGAGTACCAGGGGAGGAAAACTGAGACATATTTGAACACGTCTCCCGTTCACACGGTTGATCATACTCTGGGTTCCACATGCATGTTTTAGCTGAAGGAAGAATACCTTAAACCTGGAGAGTTGAGACCCGTGGAATGGGTACCATGCAGTATGACTTCAAAGGGTCTTCATTTGCTCACCGAACCTCTCCAATCCTATCACTGCTGCATTTATTCCCCTGTACACACGCTTGATTCTCTTTTGGAGACATAGCAATCCATAGGTTTTAAGATACTTACTAGTCAGGTACATACTTCGGCATTTAATATGGGGTGTTGAGTCCATTTCGTTGAGCAAGGAGTAGCTCTTGTCTGTTCCATATTTGGCTTAAGGAACTTTATCTGTGCTCATTTCAATCTCTGGTTTTATGCAGCACCCCAACTCACCTTTCCCCTTAAGCAAGCATAAGTTGGTTTTCTAAATTTGAGACCCTGTTCTGTTTTGGAATTCAGTTCCTGTGTAGCCAAGTTTACATTCCGTGTATTAGTGATATCTTATGATGTTTCTTTTTCTGTGTGACTTATTTCAGTTAGAATCATCGTACCTGAATCCACTTATTTTGCTGCTAAGGGCCTGATGACATAGATTTCATTGCTGAGTGATACTGCATTGAACGTAAGTACCACAAGTTCTTTATCCATTTTTCACTTTCTGTGATATTGAACTTGTACGGTAAACGAGGTTCTTGTAAACAGAGGCGTCCCAAACTTTGGGGTGGCTGTGTCTTTTTGATTTTAATTTCCCTAAGCTATAGGACCATAAGTGGAAGTGCCCTAGGCTCTGTTGCTTTGTTTTTTAGATGTTTCAGGAAACACCATACACTTCTCCCCAGTGTCTGTTGGCAATTTACATCCCGCCCATCAGCATAACAAGGCTCCCAGTTCTCCATGGCCTGTCCTGCCTTTCTGGATTTTACACTTTTTTCAGATGACCCTTTTGACCGGGGGGAAGTGAGACTTCATTGTAGTGCAGATTTCCTTTGCAAGTTTGCTTGGTTGGCCAAAAAGGGCGTATGCGTTTTTTCCTGAATATATTCAGGAAAAAACGCATACGCCCTTTTTGGCCAAGTGCATCATTGTGGACGTTCTGCCTCTTTTCCTATGCTTTCAATGCAATTCCAGTCTACCTCCTGAAATCGGTTTCCTGCAATTCTGCCCGCTTTCAAGTCCTCTTGGCAGCCTTACTTCAGTATATTTTTGGACGATAGCTGTCATTTATAACTCTGCAGGTTTGTGAATTACAGTGCCCCTGAGCTCCTTTCTTCAACTCGCTTTCTTGTGACCTGGCCGCAACACCGCAGGATGGCTTCAGGCCCTAATCTGGTTCCGGCACGGCACGCTGAGCCTTTGGTTAATTCCTCTTCCTGGTGGGAAATGAGAGTTAAATTTGCCCGTCCAGACACCTCCAGCTAGTCTCTCATTGGTTCTCACTATTCCTGTTCATCTTCCGCAGAAATTGCAAACTGGGCCAAACAGGAGGTTAAAGGCGCTGACTCTCCAAGTGGGGAGAGTGTTAGTAAAGCCTCTGGAATGTTGCACCCGAGTACCAGGGGAGGAAAACTGAGACATATTTGAACACGTCTCCCGTTCACACGGTTGATCATACTCTGGGTTCCACATGCATGTTTTAGCTGAAGGAAGAATACCTTAAACCTGGATAGTTGAAACCCGTTGAATGGGTACCATGCAATACGACTTCACAGGGTCTTCATTTGCTCACCGAACCTCTCCAATCCTATCACTGCTGCGTTTATGCCCCTGTACACACGCTTGATTCTCTTTTGGAGACACAGCAATCCATAGGTTTTAAGATACTTACTAGTCAGGTACATTCTTAGGCGTTTAATATGCGGTGTTGAGTCCATTTCGTTGAGCAAGGAGTAGCTCTTGTCTATTCCATATTTGGCTTAAGGAACTTTATCTGTGCTCATTTCAATCTCTGGTTTTATGCAGCACCCCAACTCACCTTTCCCCTTAAGCAAGCATAAGTTGATTTTCTAAATTTGAGACCCTGTTCTGTTTTGGAATTCAGTTCCTGTGTAGCCAAGTTTACATTCCGTGTATTAGTGAAATCCTATGATGTTTCTTTCTCTGTGTAACTTATTTCAGTTAGAATCATCATACCTGAATCCACTCATTATGCTGCTATGTGCCTGATAACATAGATTTCATTGCTGAGTGATACTGCATTGTACGTTAGTACCACAAGTTCTTTATCCATTTTTCACTTTCTGTGATATTGAACTTGTACGGTAAAAGAGGTTCTTGTAAACAGAGGCGTCCCAATCATTGGGGTGGCTGTGTCTTTTTGATTTTAATTTCCCTAAGCTATAGGACCATAAGTGGATGTGCCCTAGGCTCTGTTGCTTTGTTTTTTAGATGTTTCAGGAAACACCATACACTTCTCCCGAGTGTCTGTTGGCAATTTACATCCCGCCCATCAGCATAACAAGGCTCCCTGTTCTCCATGGCCTGTCCTGCCTTTCTGGATTTTACACTTTTTTCAGATGGCCCTTTTGACCGGGGGGAAGTGAGACTTCATTGTACTGCAGATTTCCTTTGCAAGCTTGCTTGGTTGGCCAAAAAGTGCGTATGCGTTTTTTCCTGAATATATTCAGGAAAAAATGCATACGCCCTTTTTGGCCAAGTGCATCATTAAGGACGTTCTGCCTCTTTTCCTATGCTTTCAATGCAATTCCAGTCTACCTCCTGAAATCGGTTTCCTGCAATTCTGCCCCGCTTTCAAGTCCTCTTGGCAGCCTTACTTCAGTATATTTTTGGATGATAGCTGTCATTTATAACTCTGCAGGTTTGTGAATTACAGTGCCACTGAGCTCCTTTCTTCAACTCGCTTTCTTGTGAGCTGGCCGCAACACCACAGGATGGCTTCACGCCCTAATCTGTTTCCGTCACGGCACGTGAGCCTTTGGTTAATTCCTCTTCCTGTTGGGAAATGAGAGTTAAATTTGCCCGACCAGACACCTCCAGCTAGTCTCTCATTGGTTCTCGCTATTCCTGTTCATCTTCCGCAGAAATTGCAAACTGGGCCAAACAGGAGGTTAAACGGACTGACTCTCCAAGTTGGCAGAGTGTTAGTAAAGCGTCTGGAATGTTGCACCCGAGTACCAGGGTACGAAAACTGAGACATATTTGAACACGTCTCCCGTTCACACGGTTGATCATACTCTGGGTTCCACATGCATGTTTTAGCTGAAGGAAGAATACCTTAAACCTGGAGAGTTGAGACCCGTGGAATGGGTACCATGCAATATGACTTCAAAGGATCTTCATTTGCTCACCGAACCTCTCCAATCCTATCACTGCTGCGTTTATGCCCCTGTACACATGCTTGATTCTCTTTTGGAGACATAGCAATCCATAGGTTTTAAGATACTTACTAGTTAGGTACATTCTTAGGCGTTTAATATGGGGTGTTGAGTCCATTTCGTTGAGCAAGGAGTAGCTCTTGTCTATTCCATATTTGGCTTAAGGAACTTTATCTGTGCTCATTTCAATCTCTGGTTTTATGCAGCACCCCAACTCACCTTTCCCCTTAAGCAAGCATAAGTTGGTTTTCTAAATTTGAGACCCTGTTCTGTTCTGTAATTCAGTTCCTGTGTAGCCAAGTTTACATTCCGTGTATTAGTGATATCTTATGATGTTTCTTTTTCTGTGTGACTTATTTCAGTTAGAATCATCGTACCTGAATCCACTCATTATGCTGCTACGGGCCTGATGACATAGATTTCATTGCTGAGTGATACTGCATTGTACGTAAGTACCACAAGTTCTTTATCCATTTTTCACTTTCTGTGATATTGAACTTGTACGGTAAACGAGGTTCTTGTAAACAGAGGCGTCCCAAACTTTGGGGTGGCTGTGTCTTTTTGATTTTAATTTCCCTAAGCTATAGGACCATAAGTGGAAGTGCCCTAGGCTCTGTTGCTTTGTTTTTTAGATGTTTCAGGAAACACCATACACTTCTCCGGAGTGTCTGTTGGCAATTTACATCCCGCCCATCAGCATAACAAGGCTCCCTGTCCTCCATGGCCTGTCCTGCCTTTCTGGATTTTACACTTTTTTCAGATGGCCCTTTTGACCGGGGGGAAGTGAGACTTCATTGTAGTGCAGATTTCCTTTGCAAGTTTGCTTGGTTGGCCAAAAAGGGCGTATGCGTTTTTTCCTGAATATATTCAGGAAAAAACGCATACGCCCTTTTTGGCCAAGTGCATCATTGTGGACGTTCTGCCTCTTTTCCTATGCTTTCAATGCAATTCCAGTCTACCTCCTGAAATCTGTTTCCTGCAATTCTGCCCCGCTTTCAAGTCCTCTTGGCAACCTTACTTCAGTATAGTTTTGGACGATAGCTGTCATTTATAACTCTGCAGGTTTGTGAATTACAGTGCCCCTGAGCTCCTTTCTTCAACTCGCTTTCTTTTGAGCTGGCCGCAACACCGCAGGATGGCTTCAGGCCCTAATCTGGTTCCGGCACGGCACGCTGAGCCTTTGGCTATGTCCTCTTCCTG
This sequence comes from Grampus griseus, assembly GCF_964374135.1. Lineage (NCBI taxonomy): Eukaryota > Metazoa > Chordata > Mammalia > Artiodactyla > Delphinidae > Grampus > Grampus griseus. The sequence continues at coordinate 28,795 of NW_028132531.1, read as the reverse complement.
GTGGGAAATGAGAGTTAAATTTGCCCGTCCAGACACCTCCAGCTAGTCTCTCATTGGTTCTCCCTATTCCTGTTCATCTTCCGCAGAAATTGCAAACTGGGCCAAACAGGAGGTTAAAGGCGCTGACTCTCCAAGTGGGGAGAGTGTTAGTAAAGCGTCTGGAATGTTGCACCCGAGTACCAGGGGAGGAAAACTGAGACATATTTGAACACGTCTCCCGTTCACACGGTTGATCATACTCTGGGTTCCACATGCATGTTTTAGCTGAAGGAAGAATACCTTAAACCTGGAGAGTTGAGACCCGTGGAATGGGTACCATGCAATATGACTTCAAAGGGTCTTCCTTTGCTCACCGAACCTCTCCAATCCTATCACTGCTGCGTTTATGCCCCTGTACACACGCTTGATTCTCTTTTGGAGACATAGCAATCCATAGGTTTTAAGATACTTACTAGTCAGGTACATTCTTAAGCGTTTAATATGGGGTGTTGAGTCCATTTCGTTGAGCAAGGAGTAGCTCTTGTCTATTCCATATTTGGCTTAAGGAACTTTATCTGTGCTCATTTCAATCTCTGGTTTTATGCAGCACCCCAACTCACCTTTCCCCTTAAGCAAGCATAAGTTGGTTTTCTAAATTTGAGACCCTGTTCTGTTTTGGAATTCAGTTCCTGTGTAGCCAAGTTTACATTCCGTGTATTAGTGAAATCCTATGATGTTTCTTTCTCTGTGTAACTTATTTCAGTTAGAATCATCATACCTGAATCCACTCATTATGCTGCTACCTTCCTGATGACATAGATTTCATTGCTGAGTGATACTGCATTGTACGTAAGTACCACAAGTTCTTTATCCATTTTTCACTTTCTGTGATATTGAACTTGTACGGTTAACAAAGTTCTTGTAAACAGAGGCGTCCCAAACTTTGGGGTGGCTGTGTCTTTTTGATTTTAATTTCCCTAAGCTATAGGACCATAAGTGGAAGTGCCCTAGGCTCTGTTTCTTTGTTTTTTAGATGTTTCAGGAAACACCATACACTTCTCCCGAGTGTCTGTTGGCAATTTACATCCCTCCCATCAGCATAACAAGGCTCCCAGTTCTCCATGGCCTGTCCTGCCTTTCGGGATTTTACACTTTTTTCAGATATCCCTTTTGAACGGGGGGAAGAGAGACTTCATTGTAGTGCAGATTTCCTTTCCAAGTTTGCTTGGTTGGCCAAAAAGGGCGTATGCGTTTTTTCCTGAATATATTCAGGAAAAAACGCATACGCCCTTTTTGGCCAAGTGCATCATTGTGGACGTTCTGCCTCTTTTCCTATGCTTTCAATGCAATTCCAGTCTACCTCCTGAAATCGGTTTCCTGCAATTCTGCCCCGCTTTCAAGTCTTCTTGGCAGCCTTAATTCAGTATATTTTTGGACGATAGCTGTCATTTATAACTCTGCAGGTTTGTGAATTACAGTGCTCCTGAGCTCCTTTCTTCAACTCGCTTTCTTGTGAGCTGGCCGCAACACCGCAGGATGGCTTCAGGCCCTAATCTGGTTCCGGCACGGCACGCTGAGCCTTTGGTTATTTCCTCTTCCTGGTGGGAAATGAGAGTTAAATTTGCCCGTCCAGACACCTCCAGCTAGTCTCTCATTGGTTCTCGCTATTCCTGTTCATCTTCCGCAGAAATTGCAAACTGGGCCAAACAGGAGGTTAAAGGGACTGACTCTCCAAGTCGGGAGAGTGTTAGTAAAGCGTCTGGAATGTTGCACCCGAGTACCAGGGTACGAAAACTGAGACATATTTGAACACGTCTCCCGATCACATGGTTGATCATACTCTAGGTTCCACATGCATGTTTTAGTTGAAGGAAGAATACCTTAAACCTGGGTAGTTGAAACCCGTGGAATGGGTACCATGCAATATGACTTCAAAGGGGCTTCATTTGCTCACCGAACCTCTCCAATCTTATCACTGCTGCGTTTATGCCCCTGTACACATGCTTGATTCTCTTTCGGAGACATAGCAATCCATAGGTTTTCAGATACTTACTAGTCAGGTACATTCTTAGGCGTTTAATATGCGGTGTTGAGTCCATTTCGTTGAGCAAGGAGTAGCTCTTGTCTATTCCATATTTGGCTTAAGGAACTTTATCTGTGCTCATTTCAATCTCTGGTTTTATGCAGCACCCCAACTCACCTTTCCCCTTAAGCAAGCATAAGTTGGTTTTCTAAATTTGAGACCCTGTTCTGTTTTGGAATTCAGATCCTGTGTAGCCAAGTTTACATTCCGTGTAATAGTGATATCTTATGATGTTTCTTTTTCTGTGTGACTTATTTCAGTTAGAATCATCGTATCTGAATCCACTCATTGTGCTGCTACGGGCCTGATGACATAGATTTCATTGCTGAGTGATACTGCATTGTACGTAAGTACCACAAGTTCTTTATCCATTTTTCACTTTCTGCGATGTTGATCTTGTACTGTAAACGAGGTTCTTGTAAACAGAGGCGTCCCAAACTTTGGAGTGGCTGTGTCTTTTTGATTTTAATTTCCCTAAGCTATAGGACCATAAGTGGAAGTGCCCTAGGCTCTGTTGCTTTGTTTTTTAGATGTTTCAGGAAACACCATACACTTCTCCCGAGTGTCTGTTGGCAATTTACATCCCGCCCATCAGCATAACAAGGCTCCCAGTTCTCCATGGCCTGTCCTGCCTTTCTGGATTTTACACTTTTTTCAGATGGCCCTTTTGACCGGGGGGAAGTGAGACTTCATTGTAGTGCAGATTTCCTTTGCAAGCTTGCTTGGTTGGCCAAAAAGGGCGTATGCGTTTTTTCCTGAATATATTCAGGAAAAAACGCATACGCCCTTTTTGGCCAAGTGCATCATTGTGGACGTTCTGCCTCTTTTCCTATGCTTTCAATGCAATTCCAGTCTACCTCCTGAAATCGGTTTCCTGCAATTCTGCCCCGCTTTCAAGTCCTCTTGGCAGCCTTACTTCAGTATATTTTTGGACGATAGCTGTCATTTATAACTCTGCAGGTTTGTGAATTACAGTGCCCCTGAGCTCCTTTCTTCAACACGCTTTCTTGTGAGCTGGCCGCAACACTGCAGGATGGCTTCAGGCCCTAATCTGGTTCCGGCACGGCACTCTGAGCCTTTGGTTAATTCCACTTCCTGGTGGGAAATGAGAGTTAAATTTGCCCGTCCAGACACCTCCAGCTAGTCTCTCATTGGTTCTCCCTATTCCTGTTCATCTTGCGCAGAAATTGCAAACTGGGCCAAACAGGAGGTTAAAGGCGCTGACTCTCCAAGTGGGGAGAGTGTTAGTAAAGCGTCTGGAATGTTGCACCCGAGTACCAGGGGAGGAAAACTGAGACATATTTGAACACGTCTCCCGTTCACATGGTTGATCATACTCTGGGTTCCACATGCATGTTTTAGCTGAAGGAAGAATACCTTAAACCTGGAGAGTTGAGACCCGTGGAATGGGTACCATGCAGTATGACTTCAAAGGGTCTTCATTTGCTCACTGAACCTCTCCAATCCTATCACTGCTGCATTTATGCCCCTGTACACACGCTTGATTCTCTTTTGGAGACATAGCAATCCATAGGTTTTAAGATACTTACTAGTCAGGTACATTCTTCGGCATTTAATATGGGGTGTTGAGTCCATTTCGTTGAGCAAGGAGTAGCTCTTGTCTGTTCCATATTTGGCTTAAGGAACTTTATCTGTGCTCATTTCAATCTCTGGTTTTATGCAGCACCCCAACTCACCTTTCCCCTTAAGCAAGCATAAGTTGGTTTTCTAAATTTGAGACCCTGTTCTGTTTTGGAATTCAGTTCCTGTGTAGCCAAGTTTACATTCCGTGTATTAGTGATATCTTATGATGTTTCTTTTTCTGTGTGACTTATTTCAGTTAGAATCATCGTACCTGAATCCACTTATTGTGCTGCTACGGGCCTGATGACATAGATTTCATTGCTGAGTGATACTTCATTGTACGTAAGTACCACAAGTTCTTTATCCATTTTTCACTTTCTGTGATATTGAACTTGTACGGTAAACGAGGTTCTTGTAAACAGAGGCGTCCCAAACTTTGGGGTGGCTGTGTCTTTTTGATTTTAATTTCCCTAAGCTATAGGACCATAAGTGGAAGTGCCCTAGGCTCTGTTGCTTTGTTTTTTAGATGTTTCAGGAAACACCATACACTTCTCCCGAGTGTCTGTTGGCAATTTACATCCCGCCCATCAGCATAACAAGGCTCCCAGTTCTCCATGGCCTGTCCTGCCTTTCTGGATTTTACACTTTTTTCAGATGGCCCTTTTGACCGGGGGGAAGTGAGACTTCATTGTAGTGCAGATTTCCTTTGCAAGCTTGCTTGGTTGGCCAAAAAGGGCGTATGCGTTTTTTCCTGAATATATTCAGGAAAAAACGCATACGCCCTTTTTGGCCAAGTGCATCATTGTGGACGTTCTGCCTCTTTTCCTATGCTTTCAATGCAATTCCAGTCTACCTCCTGAAATCGGTTTCCTGCAATTCTGCCCCGCTTTCAAGTCCTCTTGGCAGCCTTACTTCAGTATATTTTTGGACGATAGCTGTCATTTATAACTCTGCAGGTTTGTGAATTACAGTGCCCCTGAGCTCCTTTCTTCAACACGCTTTCTTGTGAGCTGGCCGCAACACTGCAGGATGGCTTCAGGCCCTAATCTGGTTCCGGCACGGCACGCTGAGCCTTTGGTTAATTCCACTTCCTGGTGGGAAATGAGAGTTAAATTTGCCCGTCCAGACACCTCCAGCTAGTCTCTCATTGGTTCTCCCTATTCCTGTTCATCTTGCGCAGAAATTGCAAACTGGGCCAAACAGGAGGTTAAGGCGCTGACTCTCCAAGTGGGGAGAGTGTTAGTAAAGCGTCTGGAATGTTTCACCCTAGTACCAGGGGAGGAAAACTGAGACATATTTGAACACGTCTCCCGTTCACACGGTTGATCATACTCTGGGTTCCACATGCATGTTTTAGCTGAAGGAAGAATACCTTAAACCTGGAGAGTTGAGACCCGTGGAATGGGTACCATGCAGTATGACTTCAAAGGGTCTTCATTTGCTCACCGAACCTCTCCAATCCTATCACTGCTGCGTTTATGCCCCTGTACACACGCTTGATTCTCTTTTGGAGACATAGCAATCCATAGGTTTTAAGATACTTACTAGTCAGGTACATTCTTCGGCATTTAATATGGGGTGTTGAGTCCATTTCGTTGAGCAAGGAGTAGCTCTTGTCTGTTCCATATTTGGCTTAAGGAACTTTATCTGTGCTCATTTCAATCTCTGGTTTTATGCAGCACCCCAACTCACCTTTCCCCTTAAGCAAGCATAAGTTGGTTTTCTAAATTTGAGACCCTGTTCTGTTTTGGAATTCAGTTCCTGTGTAGCCAAGTTTACATTCCGTGTATTAGTGATATCTTATGATGTTTCTTTTTCTGTGTGACTTATTTCAGTTAGAATCATCGTACCTGAATCCACTTATTTTGCTGCTAAGGGCCTGATGACATAGATTTCATTGCTGAGTGATACTGCATTGAACGTAAGTACCACAAGTTCTTTATCCATTTTTCACTTTCTGTGATATTGAACTTGTACGGTAAACGAGGTTCTTGTAAACAGAGGCGTCCCAAACTTTGGGGTGGCTGTGTCTTTTTGATTTTAATTTCCCTAAGCTATAGGACCATAAGTGGAAGTGCCCTAGGCTCTGTTGCTTTGTTTTTTAGATGTTTCAGGAAACACCATACACTTCTCCCGAGTGTCTGTTGGCAATTTACATCCCGCCCATCAGCATAACAAGGCTCCCAGTTCTCCATGGCCTGTCCTGCCTTTCTGGATTTTACACTTTTTTCAGATGGCCCTTTTGACCGGGGGGAAGTGAGACTTCATTGTAGTGCAGATTTCCTTTGCAAGCTTGCTTGGTTGGCCAAAAAGGGCGTATGCGTTTTTTCCTGAATATATTCAGGAAAAAACGCATACGCCCTTTTTGGCCAAGTGCATCATTGTGGACGTTCTGCCTCTTTTCCTATGCTTTCAATGCAATTCCAGTCTACCTCCTGAAATCGGTTTCCTGCAATTCTGCCCGCTTTCAAGTCCTCTTGGCAGCCTTACTTCAGTATATTTTTGGACGATAGCTGTCATTTATAACTCTGCAGGTTTGTGAATTACAGTGCCCCTGAGCTCCTTTCTTCAACTCGCTTTCTTGTGACCTGGCCGCAACACCGCAGGATGGCTTCAGGCCCTAATCTGGTTCCGGCACGGCACGCTGAGCCTTTGGTTAATTCCTCTTCCTGGTGGGAAATGAGAGTTAAATTTGCCCGTCCAGACACCTCCAGCTAGTCTCTCATTGGTTCTCACTATTCCTGTTCATCTTCCGCAGAAATTGCAAACTGGGCCAAACAGGAGGTTAAAGGGTCTGACTCTCCAAGTCGGGAGAGTGTTAGTAAAGCGTCTGGAATGTTGCACCCGAGTACCAGGGGAGGAAAACTGAGACATATTTGAACACGTCTCCCGATCACATGGTTGATCATAATCTAGGTTCCACATGCATGTTTTAGCTGAAGGAAGAATACCTTAAACCTGGGTAGTTGAAACCCGTGGAATGGGTACCATGCAATATGACTTCAAAGGGTCTTCATTTGCTCACCGAACCTCTCCAATCCTATCACTGCTGCGTTTATGCCCCTGTACACATGCTTGATTCTCTTTCGGAGACATAGCAATCCATAGGTTTTAAGATACTTACTAGTCAGGTACATTCTTAGGCGTTTAATATGGGGTGTTGAGTCCATTTCGTTGAGCAAGGAGTAGCTCTTGTCTATTCCATATTTAGCTTAAGGAACTTTATCTGTGCTCATTTCAATCTCTGGTTTTATGCAGCACCCCAACTCACCTTTCCCCTTAAGCAAGCATAAGTTGGTTTTCTAAATTTGAGACCCTGTTCTGTTCTGTAATTCTGTTCCTGTGTAGCCATGTTTACATTCCGTGTATTAGTGATATCTTATGATGTTTCTTTTTCTGTGTGACTTATCTCAGTTAGAATCATCGTACCTGAATCCACTCATTATGCTGCTACGGGCCTGATGACATAGATTTCATTGCTGAGTGATACTGCATTGTACGTAAGTACCACAAGTTCTTTATCCATTTTTCACTTTCTGTGATACTGAACTTGTACGGTAAACGAGGTTCTTGTAAACAGAGGCGTCCCAAACTTTGGGGTGGCTGTGTCTTTTTGATTTGAATTTCCCTAAGCTATAGGACCATAAGTGGAAGTGCCCTAGGCTCTGTTGCTTTGTTTTTTAGATGTTTCAGGAAACACCATACACTTCTCCCGAGTGTGTTGGCAATTTACATCCCGCCCATCAGCATAACAAGGCTCCAAGTTCTCCATGGCCTGTCCTGCCTTTCTGGATTTTACACTTTTTTCAGATGACCCTTTTGACCGGGGAGAAGTGAGACTTCATTGTAGTGCAGATTTCCTTTGCAAGTTTGCTTGGTTGGCCAAAACGGGCGTATGCGTTTTTTCCTGAATATATTCAGGAAAAAACGCATACGCCCTTTTTGAGCAAGTGCATCATTGTGGACGTTCTGCCTCTTTTCCTATGCTTTCAATGCAATTCCAGTCTACCTCCTGAAATCGGTTTCCTGCAATTCTGCCCCGCTTTCAAGTCCTCTTGGCAGCCTTACTTCAGTATATTTTTGGACGATAGCTGTCATTTATAACTCTGCAGGTTTGTGAATTACAGTGCCCCTGAGCTCGTTTCTTCAACTCGCTTTCTTGTGAGCTGGCCGCAACACCGCAGGATGGCTTCAGGCCCTAATCTGGTTCCGGCACGGCACGCTGAGCCTTTGGTTAATTCCTCTTCCTGGTGGGAAATGAGAGTTAAATTTGCCCGTCCAGACACCTCCAGCTAGTCTCTCATTGGTTCTCGCTATTCCTGTTCATCTTCCGCAGAAATTGCAAACTGGGCCAAACAGGAGGTTAAAGGGACTGACTCTCCAAGTCGGGAGAGTGTTAGTAAAGCGTCTGGAATGTTGCACCCGAGTACCAGGGTACGAAAACTGAGACATATTTGAACACGTCTCCCGATCACATGGTTGATCATACTCTAGGTTCCACATGCATGTTTTAGCTGAAGGAAGAATACCTTAAACCTGGGTAGTTGAAACCCGTGGAATGGGTACCATGCAATATGACTTCAAAGGGGCTTCATTTGCTCACCGAACCTCTCCAATCCTATCACTGCTGCGTTTATGCCCCTGTACACATGCTTGATTCTCTTTCGGAGACATAGCAATCCATAGGTTTTAAGATACTTACTAGTCAGGTACATTCTTAGGCGTTTAATATGCGGTGTTGAGTCCATTTCGTTGAGCAAGGAGTAGCTCTTGTCTATTCCATATTTGGCTTAAGGAACTTTATCTGTGCTCATTTCAATCTCTGGTTTTATGCAGCACCCCAACTCACCTTTCCCCTTAAGCAAGCATAAGTTGGTTTTCTAAATTTGAGACCCTGTTCTGTTCTGTAATTCAGTTCCTGTGTAGCCAAGTTTACATTCCATGTATTACTGATATCTTATGATGTTTCTTTTTCTGTGTGACTTATTTCAGTTAGAATCATCATACCTGAATCCACTCATTGTGCTGCTACGGGCCTGATGACATAGATTTCATTGCTGAGTGATACTGCATTGCACGTAAGTACCACAAGTTCTTTATCCATTTTTCACTTTCTGTGATACTGAACTTGTACGGTAAACGAGGTTCTTGTAAAGAGAGGCGTCCCAAACTTTGGGGTGGCTGTGTCTTTTTGATTTTAATTTCCCTAAGCTATAGGACCATAAGTGGAAGTGCCCTAGGCTCTGTTGCTTTGTTTTTTAGATGTTTCAGGAAACACCATACACTTCTCCCGAGTGTCTGTTGGCAATTTACATCCCGCCCATCAGCATAACAAGGCTCCCAGTTCTCCATGGCCTGTCCTGCCTTTCTGGATTTTACACTTTTTTCAGATGGCCCTTTTGACCGGGGGGAAGTGAGACTTCATTGTAGTGCAGATTTCCTTTGCAAGTTTGCTTGGTTGGCCAAAAAGGGCGTATGCGTTTTTTCCTGAATATATTCAGGAAAAAACGCATACGCCCTTTTTGGCCAAGTGCATCATTGTGGACGTTCTGCCTCTTTTCCTATGCTTTCAATGCAATTCCAGTCTACCTCCTGAAATCTGTTTCCTGCAATTCTGCCCCGCTTTCAAGTCCTCTTGGCAACCTTACTTCAGTATAGTTTTGGACGATAGCTGTCATTTATAACTCTGCAGGTTTGTGAATTACAGTGCCCCTGAGCTCCTTTCTTCAACTCGCTTTCTTTTGAGCTGGCCGCAACACCGCAGGATGGCTTCAGGCCCTAATCTGTTTCCGTCACGGCACGCTGAGTCTTTGGCTATGTCCTCTTCCTGGTGGGAAATGAGAGTTAAATTTGCCCGTCCAGACACCTCCAGCTAGTCTCTCATTGGTTCTCCCTATTCCTGTTCATCTTCCGCAGAAATTGCAAACTGGGCCAAACAGGAGGTTAAAGGCGCTGACTCTCCAAGTGGGGAGAGTGTTAGTAAAGCGTCTGGAATGTTGCACCCGAGTACCAGGGTACGAAAACTGAGACATATTTGAACACGTCTCCCATTCACACGGTTGATCATACTCTGGGTTCCACATGCATGTTTTAGCTGAAGGAAGAATACCTTAAACCTGGAGAGTTGAGACCCGTGGAATGGGTACCATGCAATATGACTTCAAAGGATCTTCATTTGCTCACCGAACCTCTCCAATCCTATCACTGCTGCGTTTATGCCCCTGTACACATGCTTGATTCTCTTTCGGAGACATAGCAATCCATAGGTTTTAAGATACTTACTAGTCAGGTACATTCTTAGGCGTTTAATATGGGGTGTTGAGTCCATTTCGTTGAGCAAGGAGTAGCTCTTGTCTATTCCATATTTGGCTTAAGGAACTTTATCTGTGCTCATTTCAATCTCTGGTTTTATGCAGCACCCCAACTCACCTTTCCCCTTAAGCAAGCATAAGTTGGTTTTCTAAATTTGAGACCCTGTTCTGTTCTGTAATTCAGTTCCTGTGTAGCCAAGTTTACATTCCGTGTATTAGTGATATCTTATGATGTTTCTTTTTCTGTGTGACTTATTTCAGTTAGAATCATCATACCTGAATCCACTCATTATGCTGCTACCTTCCTGATGACATAGATTTCATTGCTGAGTGATACTGCATTGTACGTAAGTACCACAAGTTCTTTATCCATTTTTCACTTTCTGTGATATTGAACTTGTACGGTTAACAAAGTTCTTGTAAACAGAGGCGTCCCAAACTTTGGGGTGGCTGTGTCTTTTTGATTTTAATTTCCCTAAGCTATAGGACCATAAGTGGAAGTGCCCTAGGCTCTGTTTCTTTGTTTTTTAGATGTTTCAGGAAACACCATACACTTCTCCCGAGTGTCTGTTGGCAATTTACATCCCTCCCATCAGCATAACAAGGCTCCCAGTTCTCCATGGCCTGTCCTGCCTTTCGGGATTTTACACTTTTTTCAGATATCCCTTTTGAACGGGGGGAAGAGAGACTTCATTGTAGTGCAGATTTCCTTTCCAAGTTTGCTTGGTTGGCCAAAAAGGGCGTATGCGTTTTTTCCTGAATATATTCAGGAAAAAACGCATACGCCCTTTTTGGCCAAGTGCATCATTGTGGACGTTCTGCCTCTTTTCCTATGCTTTCAATGCAATTCCAGTCTACCTCCTGAAATCGGTTTCCTGCAATTCTGCCCCGCTTTCAAGTCTTCTTGGCAGCCTTAATTCAGTATATTTTTGGACGATAGCTGTCATTTATAACTCTGCAGGTTTGTGAATTACAGTGCTCCTGAGCTCCTTTCTTCAACTCGCTTTCTTGTGAGCTGGCCGCAACACCGCAGGATGGCTTCAGGCCCTAATCTGGTTCCGGCACGGCACGCTGAGCCTTTGGTTATTTCCTCTTCCTGGTGGGAAATGAGAGTTAAATTTGCCCGTCCAGACACCTCCAGCTAGTCTCTCATTGGTTCTCGCTATTCCTGTTCATCTTCCGCAGAAATTGCAAACTGGGCCAAACAGGAGGTTAAAGGGACTGACTCTCCAAGTCGGGAGAGTGTTAGTAAAGCGTCTGGAATGTTGCACCCGAGTACCAGGGTACGAAAACTGAGACATATTTGAACACGTCTCCCGATCACATGGTTGATCATACTCTAGGTTCCACATGCATGTTTTAGTTGAAGGAAGAATACCTTAAACCTGGGTAGTTGAAACCCGTGGAATGGGTACCATGCAATATGACTTCAAAGGGGCTTCATTTGCTCACCGAACCTCTCCAATCTTATCACTGCTGCGTTTATGCCCCTGTACACATGCTTGATTCTCTTTCGGAGACATAGCAATCCATAGGTTTTAAGATACTTACTAGTCAGGTACATTCTTAGGCGTTTAATATGCGGTGTTGAGTCCATTTCGTTGAGCAAGGAGTAGCTCTTGTCTATTCCATATTTGGCTTAAGGAACTTTATCTGTGCTCATTTCAATCTCTGGTTTTATGCAGCACCCCAACTCACCTTTCCCCTTAAGCAAGCATAAGTTGGTTTTCTAAATTTGAGACCCTGTTCTGTTTTGGAATTCAGTTCCTGTGTAGCCAAGTTTACATTCCGTGTATTAGTGATATCTTATGATGTTTCTTTTTCTGTGTGACTTATTTCAGTTAGAATCATCGTACCTGAATCCACTTATTTTGCTGCTAAGGGCCTGATGACATAGATTTCATTGCTGAGTGATACTGCATTGAACGTAAGTACCACAAGTTCTTTATCCATTTTTCACTTTCTGTGATATTGAACTTGTACGGTAAACGAGGTTCTTGTAAACAGAGGCGTCCCAAACTTTGGGGTGGCTGTGTCTTTTTGATTTTAATTTCCCTAAGCTATAGGACCATAAGTGGATGTGCCCTAGGCTCTGTTGCTTTGTTTTTTAGATGTTTCAGGAAACACCATACACTTCTCCCGAGTGTCTGTTGGCAATTTACATCCCGCCCATCAGGATAACAAGGCTCCCAGTTCTCCATGGCCTGTCCTGACTTTCTGGATTTTACACTTTTTTCAGATGGCCCTTTTGACCGGGGGGAAGTGAGACTTCATTGTAGTGCAGATTTCCTTTGCAAGCTTGCTTGGTTGGCCAAAAAGGGCGTATGCGTTTTTTCCTGAATATATTCAGGAAAAAACGCATACGCACTTTCTGGCCAAGTGCATCATTGTGGACGCTCTGCCTCTTTTCCTATGCTTTCAATGCAATTCCAGTCTACCTCCTGAAATCGGTTTCCTGCAATTCTGCCCCGCTTTCAAGTCCTCTTGGCAGCCTTACTTCAGTATATTTTTGGACGATAGCTGTCATTTATAACTCTGCAGGTTTGTGAATTACAGTGCCCCTGAGCTCCTTTCTTCAACACGCTTTCTTGTGAGCTGGCCGCAACACTGCAGGATGGCTTCAGGCCCTAATCTGGTTCCGGCACGGCACTCTGAGCCTTTGGTTAATTCCACTTCCTGGTGGGAAATGAGAGTTAAATTTGCCCGTCCAGACACCTCCAGCTAGTCTCTCATTGGTTCTCCCTATTCCTGTTCATCTTGCGCAGAAATTGCAAACTGGGCCAAACAGGAGGTTAAAGGCGCTGACTCTCCAAGTGGGGAGAGTGTTAGTAAAGCGTCTGGAATGTTGCACCCGAGTACCAGGGGAGGAAAACTGAGACATATTTGAACACGTCTCCCGTTCACATGGTTGATCATACTCTGGGTTCCACATGCATGTTTTAGCTGAAGGAAGAATACCTTAAACCTGGAGAGTTGAGACCCGTGGAATGGGTACCATGCAGTATGACTTCAAAGGGTCTTCATTTGCTCACTGAACCTCTCCAATCCTATCACTGCTGCATTTATGCCCCTGTACACACGCTTGATTCTCTTTTGGAGACATAGCAATCCACAGGATTTAAGATACTTACTAGTCAGGTACATTCTTCGGCATTTAATATGGGGTGTTGAGTCCATTTCGTTGAGCAAGGAGTAGCTCTTGTCTGTTCCATATTTGGCTTAAGGAACTTTATCTGTGCTCATTTCAATCTCTGGTTTTATGCAGCACCCCAACTCACCTTTCCCCTTAAGCAAGCATAAGTTGGTTTTCTAAATTTGAGACCCTGTTCTGCTTTGGAATTCAGTTCCTGTGTAGCCAAGTTTACATTCCGTGTATTAGTGATATCTTATGATGTTTCTTTTTCTGTGTGACTTATTTCAGTTAGAATCATCGTACCTGAATCCACTTATTGTGCTGCTACGGGCCTGATGACATAGATTTCATTGCTGAATGATACTGCATTGTACGTAAGTACCACAAGTTCTTTATCCATTTTTCACTTTCTGTGATATTGAACTTGTACGGTAAACGAGGTTCTTGTAAACAGAGGCGTCCCAAACTTTGGGGTGGCTGTGTCTTTTTGATTTTAATTTCCCTAAGCTATAGGACCATAAGTGGAAGTGCCCTAGGCTCTGTTGCTTTGTTTTTTAGATGTTTCAGGAAACACCATACACTTCTCCCGAGTGTCTGTTGGCAATTTACATCCCGCCCATCAGCATAACAAGGCTCCCAGTTCTCCATGGCCTGTCCTGCCTTTCTGGATTTTACACTTTTTTCAGATGGCCCTTTTGACCGGGGGGAAGTGAGACTTCATTGTAGTGCAGATTTCCTTTGCAAGCTTGCTTGGTTGGCCAAAAAGGGCGTATGCGTTTTTTCCTGAATATATTCAGGAAAAAACGCATACGCCCTTTTTGGCCAAGTGCATCATTGTGGACGTTCTGCCTCTTTTCCTATGCTTTCAATGCAATTCCAGTCTACCTCCTGAAATCGGTTTCCTGCAATTCTGCCCCGCTTTCAAGTCCTCTTGGCAGCCTTACTTCAGTATATTTTTGGACGATAGCTGTCATTTATAACTCTGCAGGTTTGTGAATTACAGTGCCCCTGAGCTCCTTTCTTCAACACGCTTTCTTGTGAGCTGGCCGCAACACTGCAGGATGGCTTCAGGCCCTAATCTGGTTCCGGCACGGCACTCTGAGCCTTTGGTTAATTCCACTTCCTGGTGGGAAATGAGAGTTAAATTTGCCCGTCCAGACACCTCCAGCTAGTCTCTCATTGGTTCTCCCTATTCCTGTTCATCTTGCGCAGAAATTGCAAACTGGGCCAAACAGGAGGTTAAAGGCGCTGACTCTCCAAGTGGGGAGAGTGTTAGTAAAGCGTCTGGAATGTTGCACCCGAGTACCAGGGGAGGAAAACTGAGACATATTTGAACACGTCTCCCGTTCACATGGTTGATCATACTCTGGGTTCCACATGCATGTTTTAGCTGAAGGAAGAATACCTTAAACCTGGAGAGTTGAGACCCGTGGAATGGGTACCATGCAGTATGACTTCAAAGGGTCTTCATTTGCTCACTGAACCTCTCCAATCCTATCACTGCTGCATTTATGCCCCTGTACACACGCTTGATTCTCTTTTGGAGACATAGCAATCCATAGGTTTTAAGATACTTACTAGTCAGGTACATTCTTCGGCATTTAATATGGGGTGTTGAGTCCATTTCGTTGAGCAAGGAGTAGCTCTTGTCTGTTCCATATTTGGCTTAAGGAACTTTATCTGTGCTCATTTCAATCTCTGGTTTTATGCAGCACCCCAACTCACCTTTCCCCTTAAGCAAGCATAAGTTGGTTTTCTAAATTTGAGACCCTGTTCTGTTTTGGAATTCAGTTCCTGTGTAGCCAAGTTTACATTCCGTGTATTAGTGATATCTTATGATGTTTCTTTTTCTGTGTGACTTATTTCAGTTAGAATCATCGTACCTGAATCCACTTATTGTGCTGCTACGGGCCTGATGACATAGATTTCATTGCTGAGTGATACTTCATTGTACGTAAGTACCACAAGTTCTTTATCCATTTTTCACTTTCTGTGATATTGAACTTGTACGGTAAACGAGGTTCTTGTAAACAGAGGCGTCCCAAACTTTGGGGTGGCTGTGTCTTTTTGATTTTAATTTCCCTAAGCTATAGGACCATAAGTGGAAGTGCCCTAGGCTCTGTTGCTTTGTTTTTTAGATGTTTCAGGAAACACCATACACTTCTCCCGAGTGTCTGTTGGCAATTTACATCCCGCCCATCAGCATAACAAGGCTCCCAGTTCTCCATGGCCTGTCCTGCCTTTCTGGATTTTACACTTTTTTCAGATGGCCCTTTTGACCGGGGGGAAGTGAGACTTCATTGTAGTGCAGATTTCCTTTGCAAGCTTGCTTGGTTGGCCAAAAAGGGCGTATGCGTTTTTTCCTGAATATATTCAGGAAAAAACGCATACGCCCTTTTTGGCCAAGTGCATCATTGTGGACGTTCTGCCTCTTTTCCTATGCTTTCAATGCAATTCCAGTCTACCTCCTGAAATCGGTTTCCTGCAATTCTGCCCCGCTTTCAAGTCCTCTTGGCAGCCTTACTTCAGTATATTTTTGGACGATAGCTGTCATTTATAACTCTGCAGGTTTGTGAATTACAGTGCCCCTGAGCTCCTTTCTTCAACACGCTTTCTTGTGAGCTGGCCGCAACACTGCAGGATGGCTTCAGGCCCTAATCTGGTTCCGGCACGGCACGCTGAGCCTTTGGTTAATTCCACTTCCTGGTGGGAAATGAGAGTTAAATTTGCCCGTCCAGACACCTCCAGCTAGTCTCTCATTGGTTCTCCCTATTCCTGTTCATCTTGCGCAGAAATTGCAAACTGGGCCAAACAGGAGGTTAAGGCGCTGACTCTCCAAGTGGGGAGAGTGTTAGTAAAGCGTCTGGAATGTTTCACCCGAGTACCAGGGGAGGAAAACTGAGACATATTTGAACACGTCTCCCGTTCACACGGTTGATCATACTCTGGGTTCCACATGCATGTTTTAGCTGAAGGAAGAATACCTTAAACCTGGAGAGTTGAGACCCGTGGAATGGGTACCATGCAGTATGACTTCAAAGGGTCTTCATTTGCTCACCGAACCTCTCCAATCCTATCACTGCTGCATTTATGCCCCTGTACACACGCTTGATTCTCTTTTGGAGACATAGCAATCCATAGGTTTTAAGATACTTACTAGTCAGGTACATTCTTCGGCATTTAATATGGGGTGTTGAGTCCATTTCGTTGAGCAAGGAGTAGCTCTTGTCTGTTCCATATTTGGCTTAAGGAACTTTATCTGTGCTCATTTCAATCTCTGGTTTTATGCAGCACCCCAACTCACCTTTCCCCTTAAGCAAGCATAAGTTGGTTTTCTAAATTTGAGACCCTGTTCTGTTTTGGAATTCAGTTCCTGTGTAGCCAAGTTTACATTCCGTGTATTAGTGATATCTTATGATGTTTCTTTTTCTGTGTGACTTATTTCAGTTAGAATCATCGTACCTGAATCCACTTATTTTGCTGCTAAGGGCCTGATGACATAGATTTCATTGCTGAGTGATACTGCATTGAACGTAAGTACCACAAGTTCTTTATCCATTTTTCACTTTCTGTGATATTGAACTTGTACGGTAAACGAGGTTCTTGTAAACAGAGGCGTCCCAAACTTTGGGGTGGCTGTGTCTTTTTGATTTTAATTTCCCTAAGCTATAGGACCATAAGTGGAAGTGCCCTAGGCTCTGTTGCTTTGTTTTTTAGATGTTTCAGGAAACACCATACACTTCTCCCGAGTGTCTGTTGGCAATTTACATCCCGCCCATCAGCATAACAAGGCTCCCAGTTCTCCATGGCCTGTCCTGCCTTTCTGGATTTTACACTTTTTTCAGATGGCCCTTTTGACCGGGGGGAAGTGAGACTTCATTGTAGTGCAGATTTCCTTTGCAAGCTTGCTTGGTTGGCCAAAAAGGGCGTATGCGTTTTTTCCTGAATATATTCAGGAAAAAACGCATACGCCCTTTTTGGCCAAGTGCATCATTGTGGACGTTCTGCCTCTTTTCCTATGCTTTCAATGCAATTCCAGTCTACCTCCTGAAATCGGTTTCCTGCAATTCTGCCCGCTTTCAAGTCCTCTTGGCAGCCTTACTTCAGTATATTTTTGGACGATAGCTGTCATTTATAACTCTGCAGGTTTGTGAATTACAGTGCCCCTGAGCTCCTTTCTTCAACTCGCTTTCTTGTGAGCTGGCCGCAACACCGCAGGATGGCTTCAGGCCCTAATCTGGTTCCGGCACGGCACGCTGAGCCTTTGGTTAATTCCTCTTCCTGGTGGGAAATGAGAGTTAAATTTGCCCGTCCAGACACCTCCAGCTAGTCTCTCATTGGTTCTCACTATTCCTGTTCATCTTCCGCAGAAATTGCAAACTGGGCCAAACAGGAGGTTAAAGGGTCTGACTCTCCAAGTCGGGAGAGTGTTAGTAAAGCATCTGGAATGTTGCACCCGAGTACCAGGGGAGGAAAACTGAGACATATTTGAACACGTCTCCCGATCACATGGTTGATCATAATCTAGGTTCCACATGCATGTTTTAGCTGAAGGAAGAATACCTTAAACCTGGGTAGTTGAAACCCGTGGAATGGGTACCATGCAATATGACTTCAAAGGGTCTTCATTTGCTCACCGAACCTCTCCAATCCTATCACTGCTGCGTTTATGCCCCTGTACACATGCTTGATTCTCTTTCGGAGACATAGCAATCCATAGGTTTTAAGATACTTACTAGTCAGGTACATTCTTAGGCGTTTAATATGGGGTGTTGAGTCCATTTCGTTGAGCAAGGAGTAGCTCTTGTCTATTCCATATTTAGCTTAAGGAACTTTATCTGTGCTCATTTCAATCTCTGGTTTTATGCAGCACCCCAACTCACCTTTCCCCTTAAGCAAGCATAAGTTGGTTTTCTAAATTTGAGACCCTGTTCTGTTCTGTAATTCTGTTCCTGTGTAGCCAAGTTTACATTCCGTGTATTAGTGATATCTTATGATGTTTCTTTTTCTGTGTGACTTATCTCAGTTAGAATCATCGTACCTGAATCCACTCATTATGCTGCTACGGGCCTGATGACATAGATTTCATTGCTGAGTGATACTGCATTGTACGTAAGTACCACAAGTTCTTTATCCATTTTTCACTTTCTGTGATACTGAACTTGTACGGTAAACGAGGTTCTTGTAAACAGAGGCGTCCCAAACTTTGGGGTGGCTGTGTCTTTTTGATTTGAATTTCCCTAAGCTATAGGACCATAAGTGGAAGTGCCCTAGGCTCTGTTGCTTTGTTTTTTAGATGTTTCAGGAAACACCATACACTTCTCCCGAGTGTGTTGGCAATTTACATCACGCCCATCAGCATAACAAGGCTCCAAGTTCTCCATGGCCTGTCCTGCCTTTCTGGATTTTACACTTTTTTCAGATGACCCTTTTGACCGGGGAGAAGTGAGACTTCATTGTAGTGCAGATTTCCTTTGCAAGTTTGCTTGGTTGGCCAAAACGGGCGTATGCGTTTTTTCCTGAATATATTCAGGAAAAAACGCATACGCCCTTTTTGAGCAAGTGCATCATTGTGGACGTTCTGCCTCTTTTCCTATGCTTTCAATGCAATTCCAGTCTACCTCCTGAAATCGGTTTCCTGCAATTCTGCCCCGCTTTCAAGTCCTCTTGGCAGCCTTACTTCAGTATATTTTTGGACGATAGCTGTCATTTATAACTCTGCAGGTTTGTGAATTACAGTGCCCCTGAGCTCGTTTCTTCAACTCGCTTTCTTGTGAGCTGGCCGCAACACCGCAGGATGGCTTCAGGCCCTAATCTGGTTCCGGCACGGCACGCTGAGCCTTTGGTTAATTCCTCTTCCTGGTGGGAAATGAGAGTTAAATTTGCCCGTCCAGACACCTCCAGCTAGTCTCTCATTGGTTCTCGCTATTCCTGTTCATCTTCCGCAGAAATTGCAAACTGGGCCAAACAGGAGGTTAAAGGGACTGACTCTCCAAGTCGGGAGAGTGTTAGTAAAGCGTCTGGAATGTTGCACCCGAGTACCAGGGTACGAAAACTGAGACATATTTGAACACGTCTCCCGATCACATGGTTGATCATACTCTAGGTTCCACATGCATGTTTTAGCTGAAGGAAGAATACCTTAAACCTGGGTAGTTGAAACCCGTGGAATGGGTACCATGCAATATGACTTCAAAGGGGCTTCATTTGCTCACCGAACCTCTCCAATCCTATCACTGCTGCGTTTATGCCCCTGTACACATGCTTGATTCTCTTTCGGAGACATAGCAATCCATAGGTTTTAAGATACTTACTAGTCAGGTACATTCTTAGGCGTTTAATATGCGGTGTTGAGTCCATTTCGTTGAGCAAGGAGTAGCTCTTGTCTATTCCATATTTGGCTTAAGGAACTTTATCTGTGCTCATTTCAATCTCTGGTTTTATGCAGCACCCCAACTCACCTTTCCCCTTAAGCAAGCATAAGTTGGTTTTCTAAATTTGAGACCCTGTTCTGTTCTGTAATTCAGTTCCTGTGTAGCCAAGTTTACATTCCATGTATTACTGATATCTTATGATGTTTCTTTTTCTGTGTGACTTATTTCAGTTAGAATCATCATACCTGAATCCACTCATTGTGCTGCTACGGGCCTGATGACATAGATTTCATTGCTGAGTGATACTGCATTGCACGTAAGTACCACAAGTTCTTTATCCATTTTTCACTTTCTGTGATACTGAACTTGTACGGTAAACGAGGTCCTTGTAAAGAGAGGCGTCCCAAACTTTGGGGTGGCTGTGTCTTTTTGATTTTAATTTCCCTAAGCTATAGGACCATAAGTGGAAGTGCCCTAGGCTCTGTTGCTTTGTTTTTTAGATGTTTCAGGAAACACCATACACTTCTCCCGAGTGTCTGTTGGCAATTTACATCCCGCCCATCAGCATAACAAGGCTACCAGTTCTACATGGCCTGTCCTGACTTTCTGGATTTTACACTTTTTTCAGATGGCCCTTTTGACCGGGGGGAAGTGAGACTTCATTGTAGTGCAGACTTCCTTTGCAAGCTTGCTTGGTTGGCCAAAAAGGGCGTATGTGTTTTTTCCTGAATATATTCAGGAAAAAATGCATACGCACTTTCTGGCCAAGTGCATCATTGTGGACGCTCTGCCTCTTTTCCTATGCTTTCAATGCAATTCCAGTCTACCTCCTGAAATCGGTTTCCTGCAATTCTGCCCCGCTTTCAAGTCCTCTTGGCAGCCTTACTTCAGTATATTTTTGGACGATAGCTGTCATTTATAACTCTGCAGGTTTTTGCATTACAGTGCCCCTGAGCTCCTTTCTTCAACTCGCTTTCTTGTGACCTGGCCGCAACACCGCAGGATGGCTTCAGGCCCTAATCTGGTTCCGGCACGGCACGCTGAGCCTTTGGTTAATTCCTCTTCCTGGTGGGAAATGAGAGTTAAATTTGCCCGTCCAGACACCTCCAGCTAGTCTCTCATTGGTTCTCGCTATTCCTGTTCATCTTCCGCAGAAATTGCAAACTGGGCCAAACAGGAGGTTAAAGGGACTGACTCTCCAAGTCGGGAGAGTGTTAGTAAAGCGTCTGGAATGTTGCACCCGAGTACCAGGGTACGAAAACTGAGACATATTTGAACACGTCTCCCGATCACATGGTTGATCATACTCTAGGTTCCACATGCATGTTTTAGCTGAAGGAAGAATACCTTAAACCTGGGTAGTTGAAACCCGTGGAATGGGTACCATGCAATATGACTTCAAAGGGGCTTCATTTGCTCACCGAACCTCTCCAATCCTATCACTGCTGCGTTTATGCCCCTGTACACATGCTTGATTCTCTTTCGGAGACATAGCAATCCATAGGTTTTAAGATACTTACTAGTCAGGTACATTCTTAGGCGTTTAATATGGGGTGTTGAGTCCATTTCGTGGAGCAAGGAGTAGCTCTTGTCTATTCCATATTTGGCTTAAGGAACTTTATCTGTGCTCATTTCAATCTCTGGTTTTATGCAGCACCCCAACTCACCTTTCCCCTTAAGCAAGCATAAGTTGGTTTTCTAAATTTGAGACCCTGTTCTGTTCTGTAATTCAGTTCCTGTGTAGCCAAGTTTACATTCCATGTATTACTGATATCTTATGATGTTTCTTTTTCTGTGTGACTTATTTCAGTTAGAATCATCATACCTGAATCCACTCATTGTGCTGCTACGGGCCTGATGACATAGATTTCATTGCTGAGTGATACTGCATTGCACGTAAGTACCACAAGTTCTTTATCCATTTTTCACTTTCTGTGATACTGAACTTGTACGGTAAACGAGGTTCTTGTAAAGAGAGGCGTCCCAAACTTTGGGGTGGCTGTGTCTTTTTGATTTTAATTTCCCTAAGCTATAGGACCATAAGTGGAAGTGCCCTAGGCTCTGTTGCTTTGTTTTTTAGATGTTTCAGGAAACACCATACACTTCTCCCGAGTGTCTGTTGGCAATTTACATCCCGCCCATCAGGATAACAAGGCTCCCAGTTCTCCATGGCCTGTCCTGACTTTCTGGATTTTACACTTTTTTCAGATGGCCCTTTTGACCGGGGGGAAGTGAGACTTCATTGTAGTGCAGATTTCCTTTGCAAGCTTGCTTGGTTGGCCAAAAAGTGCGTATGTGTTTTTTCCTGAATATATTCAGGAAAAAATGCATACGCACTTTCTGGCCAAGTGCATCATTGTGGACGCTCTGCCTCTTTTCCTATGCTTTCAATGCAATTCCAGTCTACCTCCTGAAATCGGTTTCCTGCAATTCTGCCCCGCTTTCAAGTCCTCTTGGCAGCCTTACTTCAGTATATTTTTGGACGATAGCTGTCATTTATAACTCTGCAGGTTTTTGCATTACAGTGCCCCTGAGCTCCTTTCTTCAACTCGCTTTCTTGTGACCTGGCCGCAACACCGCAGGATGGCTTCAGGCCCTAATCTGGTTCCGGCACGGCACGCTGAGCCTTTGGTTAATTCCTCTTCCTGGTGGGAAATGAGAGTTAAATTTGCCCGTCCAGACACCTCCAGCTAGTCTCTCATTGGTTCTCGCTATTCCTGTTCATCTTCCGCAGAAATTGCAAACTGGGCCAAACAGGAGGTTAAAGGGACTGACTCTCCAAGTCGGGAGAGTGTTAGTAAAGCGTCTGGAATGTTGCACCCGAGTACCAGGGTACGAAAACTGAGACATATTTGAACACGTCTCCCGATCACATGGTTGATCATACTCTAGGTTCCACATGCATGTTTTAGCTGAAGGAAGAATACCTTAAACCTGGGTAGTTGAAACCCGTGGAATGGGTACCATGCAATATGACTTCAAAGGGGCTTCATTTGCTCACCGAACCTCTCCAATCCTATCACTGCTGCGTTTATGCCCCTGTACACATGCTTGATTCTCTTTCGGAGACATAGCAATCCATAGGTTTTAAGATACTTACTAGTCAGGTACATTCTTAGGCGTTTAATATGGGGTGTTGAGTCCATTTCGTGGAGCAAGGAGTAGCTCTTGTCTATTCCATATTTGGCTTAAGGAACTTTATCTGTGCTCATTTCAATCTCTGGTTTTATGCAGCACCCCAACTCACCTTTCCCCTTAAGCAAGCATAAGTTGGTTTTCTAAATTTGAGACCCTGTTCTGTTCTGTAATTCAGTTCCTGTGTAGCCAAGTTTACATTCCATGTATTACTGATATCTTATGATGTTTCTTTTTCTGTGTGACTTATTTCAGTTAGAATCATCATACCTGAATCCACTCATTGTGCTGCTACGGGCCTGATGACATAGATTTCATTGCTGAGTGATACTGCATTGCACGTAAGTACCACAAGTTCTTTATCCATTTTTCACTTTCTGTGATACTGAACTTGTACGGTAAACGAGGTTCTTGTAAAGAGAGGCGTCCCAAACTTTGGGGTGGCTGTGTCTTTTTGATTTTAATTTCCCTAAGCTATAGGACCATAAGTGGAAGTGCCCTAGGCTCTGTTGCTTTGTTTTTTAGATGTTTCAGGAAACACCATACACTTCTCCCGAGTGTCTGTTGGCAATTTACATCCCGCCCATCAGGATAACAAGGCTCCCAGTTCTCCATGGCCTGTCCTGACTTTCTGGATTTTACACTTTTTTCAGATGGCCCTTTTGACCGGGGGGAAGTGAGACTTCATTGTAGTGCAGATTTCCTTTGCAAGCTTGCTTGGTTGGCCAAAAAGGGCGTATGTGTTTTTTCCTGAATATATTCAGGAAAAAATGCATACGCACTTTCTGGCCAAGTGCATCATTGTGGACGTTCTGCCTCTTTTCCTATGCTTTCAATGCAATTCCAGTCTACCTCCTGAAATCGGTTTCGTGCAATTCTGCCCCGCTTTCAAGTCCTCTTGGCAGCCTTACTTCAGTATATTTTTGGACGATAGCTGTCATTTATAACTCTGCAGGTTTTTGCATTACAGTGCCCCTGAGCTCCTTTCTTCAACTCGCTTTCTTGTGACCTGGCCGCAACACCGCAGGATGGCTTCAGGCCCTAATCTGGTTCCGGCACGGCACGCTGAGCCTTTGGTTAATTCCTCTTCCTGGTGGGAAATGAGAGTTAAATTTGCCCGTCCAGACACCTCCAGCTAGTCTCTCATTGGTTCTCGCTATTCCTGTTCATCTTCCGCAGAAATTGCAAACTGGGCCAAACAGGAGGTTAAAGGGACTGACTCTCCAAGTCGGGAGAGTGTTAGTAAAGCGTCTGGAATGTTGCACCCGAGTACCAGGGTACGAAAACTGAGACATATTTGAACACGTCTCCCGATCACATGGTTGATCATACTCTAGGTTCCACATGCATGTTTTAGCTGAAGGAAGAATACCTTAAACCTGGGTAGTTGAAACCCGTGGAATGGGTACCATGCAATATGACTTCAAAGGGGCTTCATTTGCTCACCGAACCTCTCCAATCCTATCACTGCTGCGTTTATGCCCCTGTACACATGCTTGATTCTCTTTCGGAGACATAGCAATCCACAGCTTTTAAGATACTTACTAGTCAGGTACATTCTTAGGCGTTTAATATGCGGTGTTGAGTCCATTTCGTGGAGCAAGGAGTAGCTCTTGTCTATTCCATATTTGGCTTAAGGAACTTTATCTGTGCTCATTTCAATCTCTGGTTTTATGCAGCACCCCAACTCACCTTTCCCCTTAAGCAAGCATAAGTTGGTTTTCTAAATTTGAGACCCTGTTCTGTTCTGTAATTCAGTTCCTGTGTAGCCAAGTTTACATTCCATGTATTACTGATATCTTATGATGTTTCTTTTTCTGTGTGACTTATTTCAGTTAGAATCATCATACCTGAATCCACTCATTGTGCTGCTACGGGCCTGATGACATAGATTTCATTGCTGAGTGATACTGCATTGCACGTAAGTACCACAAGTTCTTTATCCATTTTTCACTTTCTGTGATACTGAACTTGTACGGTAAACGAGGTTCTTGTAAAGAGAGGCGTCCCAAACTTTGGGGTGGCTGTGTCTTTTTGATTTTAATTTCCCTAAGCTATAGGACCATAAGTGGAAGTGCCCTAGGCTCTGTTGCTTTGTTTTTTAGATGTTTCAGGAAACACCATACACTTCTCCCGAGTGTCTGTTGGCAATTTACATCCCGCCCATCAGGATAACAAGGCTCCCAGTTCTCCATGGCCTGTCCTGACTTTCTGGATTTTACACTTTTTTCAGATGGCCCTTTTGACCGGGGGGAAGTGAGACTTCATTGTAGTGCAGATTTCCTTTGCAAGCTTGCTTGGTTGGCCAAAAAGGGCGTATGTGCTTTTTCCTGAATATATTCAGGAAAAAATGCATACGCACTTTCTGTCCAAGTGCATCATTGTGGACGCTCTGCCTCTTTTCCTATGCTTTCAATGCAATTCCAGTCTACCTCCTGAAATCGGTTTCGTGCAATGCTGCCCCGCTTTCAAGTCCTCTTGGCAGCCTTACTTCAGTATATTTTTGGACGATAGCTGTCATTTATAACTCTGCAGGTTTTTGCATTACAGTGCCCCTGAGCTCCTTTCTTCAACTCGCTTTCTTGTGACCTGGCCGCAACACCGCAGGATGGCTTCAGGCCCTAATCTGGTTCCGGCACGGCACGCTGAGCCTTTGGTTAATTCCTCTTCCTGGTGGGAAATGAGAGTTAAATTTGCCCGTCCAGACACCTCCAGCTAGTCTCTCATTGGTTCTCGCTATTCCTGTTCATCTTCCGCAGAAATTGCAAACTGGGCCAAACAGGAGGTTAAAGGGACTGACTCTCCAAGTCGGGAGAGTGTTAGTAAAGCGTCTGGAATGTTGCACCCGAGTACCAGGGTACGAAAACTGAGACATATTTGAACACGTCTCCCGATCACATGGTTGATCATACTCTAGGTTCCACATGCATGTTTTAGCTGAAGGAAGAATACCTTAAACCTGGGTAGTTGAAACCCGTGGAATGGGTACCATGCAGTATGACTTCAAAGGGTCTTCATTTGCTCACTGAACCTCTCCAATCCTATCACTGCTGCATTTATGCCCCTGTACACACGCTTGATTCTCTTTTGGAGACATAGCAATCCACAGGTTTTAAGATACTTACTAGTCAGGTACATTCTTCGGCATTTAATATGGGGTGTTGAGTCCATTTCGTTGAGCAAGGAGTAGCTCTTGTCTGTTCCATATTTGGCTTAAGGAA
Organism: Grampus griseus; assembly: GCF_964374135.1. NCBI lineage: Eukaryota > Metazoa > Chordata > Mammalia > Artiodactyla > Delphinidae > Grampus > Grampus griseus. The sequence continues at coordinate 2,975 of NW_028132531.1, read as the reverse complement.
CTTTATCTGTGCTCATTTCAATCTCTGGTTTTATGCAGCACCCCAACTCACCTTTCCCCTTAAGCAAGCATAAGTTGGTTTTCTAAATTTGAGACCCTGTTCTGCTTTGGAATTCAGTTCCTGTGTAGCCAAGTTTACATTCCGTGTATTAGTGATATCTTATGATGTTTCTTTTTCTGTGTGACTTATTTCAGTTAGAATCATCGTACCTGAATCCACTTATTGTGCTGCTACGGGCCTGATGACATAGATTTCATTGCTGAGTGATACTGCATTGTACGTAAGTACCACAAGTTCTTTATCCATTTTTCACTTTCTGTGATATTGAACTTGTACGGTAAACGAGGTTCTTGTAAACAGAGGCGTCCCAAACTTTGGGGTGGCTGTGTCTTTTTGATTTTAATTTCCCTAAGCTATAGGACCATAAGTGGAAGTGCCCTAGGCTCTGTTGCTTTGTTTTTTAGATTTTTCAGGAAACACCATACACTTCTCCCGAGTGTCTGTTGGCAATTTACATCCCGCCCATCAGCATAACAAGGCTCCCAGTTCTCCATGGCCTGTCCTGCCTTTCTGGATTTTACACTTTTTTCAGATGGCCCTTTTGACCGGGGGGAAGTGAGACTTCATTGTAGTGCAGATTTCCTTTGCAAGCTTGCTTGGTTGGCCAAAAAGGGCGTATGCGTTTTTTCCTGAATATATTCAGGAAAAAACGCATACGCCCTTTTTGGCCAAGTGCATCATTGTGGACGTTCTGCCTCTTTTCCTATGCTTTCAATGCAATTCCAGTCTACCTCCTGAAATCGGTTTCCTGCAATTCTGCCCCGCTTTCAAGTCCTCTTGGCAGCCTTACTTCAGTATATTTTTGGACGATAGCTGTCATTTATAACTCTGCAGGTTTGTGAATTACAGTGCCCCTGAGCTCCTTTCTTCAACACGCTTTCTTGTGAGCTGGCCGCAACACTGCAGGATGGCTTCAGGCCCTAATCTGGTTCCGGCACGGCACTCTGAGCCTTTGGTTAATTCCACTTCCTGGTGGGAAATGAGAGTTAAATTTGCCCGTCCAGACACCTCCAGCTAGTCTCTCATTGGTTCTCCCTATTCCTGTTCATCTTGCGCAGAAATTGCAAACTGGGCCAAACAGGAGGTTAAAGGCGCTGACTCTCCAAGTGGGGAGAGTGTTAGTAAAGCGTCTGGAATGTTGCACCCGAGTACCAGGGGAGGAAAACTGAGACATATTTGAACACGTCTCCCGTTCACATGGTTGATCATACTCTGGGTTCCACATGCATGTTTTAGCTGAAGGAAGAATACCTTAAACCTGGAGAGTTGAGACCCGTGGAATGGGTACCATGCAGTATGACTTCAAAGGGTCTTCATTTGCTCACTGAACCTCTCCAATCCTATCACTGCTGCATTTATGCCCCTGTACACACGCTTGATTCTCTTTTGGAGACATAGCAATCCATAGGTTTTAAGATACTTACTAGTCAGGTACATTCTTCGGCATTTAATATGGGGTGTTGAGTCCATTTCGTTGAGCAAGGAGTAGCTCTTGTCTGTTCCATATTTGGCTTAAGGAACTTTATCTGTGCTCATTTCAATCTCTGGTTTTATGCAGCACCCCAACTCACCTTTCCCCTTAAGCAAGCATAAGTTGGTTTTCTAAATTTGAGACCCTGTTCTGTTTTGGAATTCAGTTCCTGTGTAGCCAAGTTTACATTCCGTGTATTAGTGATATCTTATGATGTTTCTTTTTCTGTGTGACTTATTTCAGTTAGAATCATCGTACCTGAATCCACTTATTGTGCTGCTACGGGCCTGATGACATAGATTTCATTGCTGAGTGATACTTCATTGTACGTAAGTACCACAAGTTCTTTATCCATTTTTCACTTTCTGTGATATTGAACTTGTACGGTAAACGAGGTTCTTGTAAACAGAGGCGTCCCAAACTTTGGGGTGGCTGTGTCTTTTTGATTTTAATTTCCCTAAGCTATAGGACCATAAGTGGAAGTGCCCTAGGCTCTGTTGCTTTGTTTTTTAGATGTTTCAGGAAACACCATACACTTCTCCCGAGTGTCTGTTGGCAATTTACATCCCGCCCATCAGCATAACAAGGCTCCCAGTTCTCCATGGCCTGTCCTGCCTTTCTGGATTTTACACTTTTTTCAGATGGCCCTTTTGACCGGGGGGAAGTGAGACTTCATTGTAGTGCAGATTTCCTTTGCAAGCTTGCTTGGTTGGCCAAAAAGGGCGTATGCGTTTTTTCCTGAATATATTCAGGAAAAAACGCATACGCCCTTTTTGGCCAAGTGCATCATTGTTGACGTTCTGCCTCTTTTCCTATGCTTTCAATGCAATTCCAGTCTACCTCCTGAAATCGGTTTCCTGCAATTCTGCCCCGCTTTCAAGTCCTCTTGGCAGCCTTACTTCAGTATATTTTTGGACGATAGCTGTCATTTATAACTCTGCAGGTTTGTGAATTACAGTGCCCCTGAGCTCCTTTCTTCAACACGCTTTCTTGTGAGCTGGCCGCAACACTGCAGGATGGCTTCAGGCCCTAATCTGGTTCCGGCACGGCACGCTGAGCCTTTGGTTAATTCCACTTCCTGGTGGGAAATGAGAGTTAAATTTGCCCGTCCAGACACCTCCAGCTAGTCTCTCATTGGTTCTCCCTATTCCTGTTCATCTTGCGCAGAAATTGCAAACTGGGCCAAACAGGAGGTTAAGGCGCTGACTCTCCAAGTGGGGAGAGTGTTAGTAAAGCGTCTGGAATGTTTCACCCTAGTACCAGGGGAGGAAAACTGAGACATATTTGAACACGTCTCCCGTTCACACGGTTGATCATACTCTGGGTTCCACATGCATGTTTTAGCTGAAGGAAGAATACCTTAAACCTGGAGAGTTGAGACCCGTGGAATGGGTACCATGCAGTATGACTTCAAAGGGTCTTCATTTGCTCACCGAACCTCTCC
>NW_028132532.1:0-48425 GCF_964374135.1 Grampus griseus | reverse complement strand
ACCCTAACCCTTCCCCGAAGCCTGACCCTCACCCGTCCCCTAATCCTAACCCGTACGCTGACACTGACCCGCGCCCTCACACGTACGCTCCCCCTAAAGCGTTGTCGTACCCTCACCTGGACCCTAAACCGTCCCCGTCCCCTAACCCTAACCCTAGCCCGAACCCTAACCCTAACCCTTCCCCGAAGCCTGACCCTCACCCGTCCCCTAATCCTAACCCGTACGCTGACACTGACCCGCGCCCTCACACGTACGCTCCCCCTAAAGCGTTGTCGTACCCTCACCTGGACCCTAAACCGTCCCCGTCCCCTAACCCTAACCCTAGCCCGAACCCTAACCCTAACCCTTCCCCGAAGCCTGACCCTCACCCGTCCCCTAATCCTAACCCGTACGCTGACACTGACCCGCACCCTCACACGTACGCTCCCCCTAAAGCGTTGTCGTACCCTCACCTGGACCCTAAACCGTCCCCGTCCCCTAACCCTAACCCTAGCCCGAACCCTAACCCTAACCCTTCCCCGAAGCCTGACCCTCACCCGTCCCCTAATCCTAACCCGTACGCTGACACTGACCCGCGCCCTCACACGTACGCTCCCCCTAAAGCGTTGTCGTACCCTCACCTGGACCCTAAACCGTCCCCGTCCCCTAACCCTAACCCTAGCCCGAACCCTAACCCTAACCCTTCCCCGAAGCCTGACCCTCACCCGTCCCCTAATCCTAACCCGTACGCTGACACTGACCCGCGCCCTCACACGTACGCTCCCCCTAAAGCGTTGTCGTACCCTCACCTGGACCCTAAACCGTCCCCGTCCCCTAACCCTAACCCTAGCCCGAACCCTAACCCTAACCCTTCCCCGAAGCCTGACCCTCACCCGTCCCCTAATCCTAACCCGTACGCTGACACTGACCCGCGCCCTCACACGTACGCTCCCCCTAAAGCGTTGTCGTACCCTCACCTGGACCCTAAACCGTCCCCGTCCCCTAACCCTAACCCTAGCCCGAACCCTAACCCTAACCCTTCCCCGAAGCCTGACCCTCACCCGTCCCCTAATCCTAACCCGTACGCTGACACTGACCCGCGCCCTCACACGTACGCTCCCCCTAAAGCGTTGTCGTACCCTCACCTGGACCCTAAACCGTCCCCGTCCCCTAACCCTAACCCTAGCCCGAACCCTAACCCTAACCCTTCCCCGAAGCCTGACCCTCACCCGTCCCCTAATCCTAACCCGTACGCTGACACTGACCCGCGCCCTCACACGTACGCTCCCCCTAAAGCGTTGTCGTACCCTCACCTGGACCCTAAACCGTCCCCGTCCCCTAACCCTAACCCTAGCCCGAACCCTAACCCTAACACTTCCCCGAAGCCTGACCCTCACCCGTCCCCTAATCCTAACCCGTACGCTGACACTGACCCGCGCCCTCACACGTACGCTCCCCCTAAAGCGTTTTCGTACCCTCACCTGGACCCTAAACCGTCCCCGTCCCCTAACCCTAACCCTAGCCCGAACCCTAACCCTAACCCTTCCCCGAAGCCTGACCCTCACCCGTCCCCTAATCCTAACCCGTACGCTGACACTGACCCGCGCCCTCACACGTACGCTCCCCCTAAAGCGTTGTCGTACCCTCACCTGGACCCTAAACCGTCCCCGTCCCCTAACCTTAACCCTAGCCCGAACCCTAACCCTAACCCTTCCCCGAAGCCTGACCCTCACCCGTCCCCTAATCCTAACCCGTACGCTGACACTGACCCGCGCCCTCACACGTACGCTCCCCCTAAAGCGTTGTCGTACCCTCACCTGGACCCTAAACCGTCCCCGTCCCCTAACCCTAACCCTAGCCCGAACCCTAACCCTAACCCTTCCCCGAAGCCTGACCCTCACCCGTCCCCTAATCCTAACCCGTACGCTGACACTGACCCGCGCCCTCACACGTACGCTCCCCCTAAAGCGTTGTCGTACCCTCACCTGGACCCTAAACCGTCCCCGTCCCCTAACCCTAACCCTAGCCCGAACCCTAACCCTAAACCTTCCCCGAAGCCTGACCCTCACCCGTCCCCTAATCCTAACCCGTACGCTGACACTGACCCGCGCCCTCACACGTACGCTCCCCCTAAAGCGTTGTCGTACCCTCACCTGGACCCTAAACCGTCCCCGTCCCCTAACCCTAACCCTAGCCCGAACCCTAACCCTAACCCTTCCCCGAAGCCTGACCCTCACCCGTCCCCTAATCCTAACCCGTACGCTGACACTGACCCGCGCCCTCACACGTACGCTCCCCCTAAAGCGTTGTCGTACCCTCACCTGGACCCTAAACCGTCCCCATCCCCTAACCCTAACCCTAGCCCGAACCCTAACCCTAACCCTTCCCCGAAGCCTGACCCTCACCCGTCCCCTAATCCTAACCCGTACGCTGACACTGACCCGCGCCCTCACACGTACGCTCCCCCTAAAGCGTTGTCGTACCCTCACCTGGACCCTAAACCGTCCCCGTCCCCTAACCCTAACCCTAGCCCGAACCCTAACCCTAACCCTTCCCCGAAGCCTGACCCTCACCCGTCCCCTAATCCTAACCCGTACGCTGACACTGACCCGCGCCCTCACACGTACGCTCCCCCTAAAGCGTTGTCGTACCCTCACCTGGACCCTAAACCGTCCCCGTCCCCTAACCCTAACCCTAGCCCGAACCCTAACCCTAACCCTTCCCCGAAGCCTGACCCTCACCCGTCCCCTAATCCTAACCCGTACGCTGACACTGACCCGCGCCCTCACACGTACGCTCCCCCTAAAGCGTTGTCGTACCCTCACCTGGACCCTAAACCGTCCCCGTCCCCTAACCCTAACCCTAGCCCGAACCCTAACCCTAACCCTTCCCCGAAGCCTGACCCTCACCCGTCCCCTAATCCTAACCCGTACGCTGACACTGACCCGCGCCCTCACACGTACGCTCCCCCTAAAGCGTTGTCGTACCCTCACCTGGACCCTAAACCGTCCCCATCCCCTAACCCTAACCCTAGCCCGAACCCTAACCCTAACCCTTCCCCGAAGCCTGACCCTCACCCGTCCTCTAATCCTAACACGTACGCTGACACTAACCCGCGCCCTCACACGTACGCTCCCCCTAAAGCGTTGGCGTACCCTCACCTGGACCCTAAACCGTCCCCGTCCCCTAACCCTAACCCTAGCCCGAACCCTAACCCTAACCCTTCCCCGAAGCCTGACCCTCACCCGTCCCCTAATCCTAACCCGTACGCTGACACTGACCCGCGCCCTCACACGTACGCTCCCCCTAAGGCGTTGTCGTACCCTCACCTGGACCCTAAACCGTCCCCGTCCCCTAACCCTAACCCTAGCCCGAACCCTAACCCTAACCCTTCCCCGAAGCCTTAACCTCACCCGTCCCCTAATCCTAACCCGTACGCTGACACTGACCCGCGCCCTCACACGTACGCTCCCCCTAAAGCGTTGTCGTACCCTCACCTGGACCCTAAACCGTCCCCGTCCCCTAACCCTAACCCTAGCCCGAACCCCAACCCTAACCCTTCCCCTAAGCCTGACCCTCACCCGTCCCCTAATCCTAACCCGTACGCTGACACTGACCCGCGCCCTCACACGTACGCTCCCCCTAAAGCGTTGTCATACCCTCACCTGGACCCTAAACCGTCCCCGTCCCCTAACCCTAACCCTAGCCCGAACCCTAACCCTAACCCTTCCCCGAAGCCTGACCCTCACCCGTCCCCTAATCCTAACCCGTACGCTGACACTGACCCGCGCCCTCACACGTACGCTCCCCCTAAAGCGTTGTCGTACCCTCACCTGGACCCTAAACCGTCCCCGTCCCCTAACCCTAACCCTAGCCCGAACCCTAACCCTAACCCTTCCCCGAAGCCTGACCCTCACCCGTCCCCTAATCCTAACCCGTACGCTGACACTGACCCGCGCCCTCACACGTACGCTCCCCCTAAAGCGTTGTCGTACCCTCACCTGGACCCTAAACCGTCCCCGTCCCCTAACCCTAACCCTAGCCCGAACCCTAACCCTAACCCTTCCCCGAAGCCTGACCCTCACCCGTCCCCTAATCCTAACCCGTACGCTGACACTGACCCGCGCCCTCACACGTACGCTCCCCCTAAAGCGTTGTCGTACCCTCACCTGGACCCTAAACCGTCCCCGTCCCCTAACCCTAACCCTAGCCCGAACCCTAACCCTAACCCTTCCCCTAAGCCTGACCCTCACGCGTCCCATAATCCTAACCCGTACGCTGACACTGACCCGCGCCCTCACACGTACGCTCCCCCTAAAGCGTTGTCGTACCCTCACCTGGACCCTAAACCGTCCCCGTCCCCTAACCCTAACCCTAGCCCGAACCCTAACCCTAACCCTTCCCCGAAGCCTTACCCTCACCCGTCCCCTAATCCTAACCCGTACGCTGACACTGACCCGCGCCCTCACACGTACGCTCCCCCTAAAGCGTTGTCGTACCCTCACCTGGACCCTAAACCGTCCCCGTCCCCTAACCCTAACCCTAGCCCGAACCCTAACCCTAACCCTTCCCCGAAGCCTGACCCTCACCCGTCCCCTAATCCTAACCCGTACGCTGACACTGACTCGCGCCCTCACACGTACGCTCCCCCTAAAGCGTTGTCGTACCCTCACCTGGACCCTAAACCGTCCCCGTCCCCTAACCCTAACCCTAGCCCGAACCCTAACCCTAACCCTTCCCCGAAGCCTGACCCTCACCCGTCCCCTAATCCTAACCCGTACGCTGACACTGACCCGCGCCCTCACACGTACGCTCCCCCTAAAGCGTTGTCGTACCCTCACCTGGACCCTAAACCGTCCCCGTCCCCTAACCCTAACCCTAGCCCGAACCCTAACCCTAACCCTTCCCCGAAGCCTGACCCTCACCCGTCCCCTAATCCTAACCCGTACGCTGACACTGACCCGCGCCCTCACACGTACGCTCCCCCTAAAGCGTTGTCGTACCCTCACCTGGACCCTAAACCGTCCCCGTCCCCTAACCCTAACCCTAGCCCGAACCCTAACCCTAACCCTTCCCCGAAGCCTGACCCTCACCCGTCCCCTAATCCTAACCCGTTCGCTGACACTGACCCGCGCCCTCACACGTACGCTCCCCCTAAAGCGTTGTCGTACCCTCACCTGGACCCTAAACCGTCCCCGTCCCCTAACCCTAACCCTAGCCCGAACCCTAACCCTAACCCTTCCCCGAAGCCTGACCCTCACCCGTCCCCTAATCCTAACCCGTACGCTGACACTGACCCGCGCCCTCACACGTATGCTCCCCCTAAAGGGTTGTCGTACCCTCACCTGGACCCTAAACCGTCCCAGTCCCCTAACCCTAACCCTAGCCCGAACCCTAACCCTAACCCTTCCCCGAAGCCTGACCCTCTCCCGTCCCTTAATCCTAACCCGTACGCTGACACTAACCCGCGCTCTCACACGTACGCTCCCCCTAAAGCGTTGTGGTACCCTCACCTGGACCCTAAACCGTCCCCGTCCCCTAACCCTAACCCTAGCCCGAACCCTAACCCTAACCCTTCCCCGAAGCCTGACCCTCACCCGTCCCCTAATCCTAACCCGTACGCTGACACTGACCCGCGCCCTCACACGTACGCTCCCCCTAAAGCGTTGTCGTACCCTCACCTGGACCCTAAACCGTCCCCGTCCCCTAACCCTAACCCTAGCCCGAACCCTAACCCTAACCCTTCCCCGAAGCCTGACCCTCACCCGTCCCCTAATCCTAACCCGTACGCTGACACTGACCCGCGCCCTCACACGTACGCTCCCCCTAAAGCGTTGTCGTACCCTCACCTGGACCCTAAACCGTCCCCGTCCCCTAACCCTAACCCTAGCCCGAACCCTAACCCTAACCCTTCCCCGAAGCCTGACCCTCACCCGTCCCCTAATCCTAACCCGTACGCTGACACTGACCCGCGCCCTCACACGTACGCTCCCCCTAAAGCGTTGTCGTACCCTCACCTGGACCCTAAACCGTCCCCGTCCCCTAACCCTAACCCTAGCCCGAACCCTAACCCTAACCCTTCCCCGAAGCCTGACCCTCACCCGTCCCCTAATCCTAACCCGTACGCTGACACTGACCCACGCCCTCACACGTACGCTCCCCCTAAAGCGTTGTCGTACCCTCACCTGGACCCTAAACCGTCCCCGTCCCCTAACCCTAACCCTAGCCCGAACCCTAACCCTAACCCTTCCCCGAAGCCTGACCCTCACCCGTCCCCTAATCCTAACCCGTACGCTGACACTGACCCGCGCCCTCACACGTACGCTCCCCCTAAAGCGTTGTCGTACCCTCACCTGGACCCTAAACCGTCCCCGTCCCCTAACCCTAACCCTAGCCCGAACCCTAACCCTAACCCTTCCCCGAAGCCTGACCCTCACCCGTCCCCTAATCCTAACCCGTACGCTGACACTAACCCGCGCCCTCACACGTACGCTCCCCCTAAAGCGTTGTCGTACCCTCACCTGGACCCTAAACCGTCCCCGTCCCCTAACCCTAACCCTAGCCCGAACCCTAACCCTAACCCTTCCCCGAAACCTGACCCTCACCCGTCCCCTAATCCTAACCCGTACGCTGACACTGACCCGCGCCCTCACACGTACGCTCCCCCTAAAGCGTTGTCGTACCCTCACCTGGACCCTAAACCGTCCCCGTCCCCTAACCCTAACCCTAGCCCGAACCCTAACCCTAACCCTTCCCCGAAGCCTGACCCTCACCCGTCCCCTAATCCTAACCCGTACGCTGACACTGACCCGCGCCCTCACACGTACGCTCCCCCTAAAGCGTTGTCGTACCCTCACCTGGACCCTAAACCGTCCCCGTCCCCTAACCCTAACCCTAGCCCGAACCCTAACCCTAACCCTTCCCCGAAGCCTGACCCTCACCCGTCCCCTAATCCTAACCCGTACGCTGACACTGACCCGCGCCCTCACACGTACGCTCCCCCTAAAGCGTTGTCGTACCCTCACCTGGACCCTAAACCGTCCCCGTCCCCTAACCCTAACCCTAGCCCGAACCCTAACCCTAACCCTTCCCCGAAGCCTGACCCTCACCCGTCCCCTAATCCTAACCCGTACGCTGACACTGACCCGCGCCCTCACACGTACGCTCCCCCTAAAGCGTTGTCGTACCCTCACCTGGACCCTAAACCGTCCCCGTCCCCTAACCCTAACCCTAGCCCGAACCCTAACCCTAACCCTTCCCCGAAGCCTGACCCTCACCCGTCCCCTAATCCTAACCCGTACGCTGACACTGACCCGCGCCCTCACACGTACGCTCCCCCTAAAGCGTTGTCGTACCCTCACCTGGACCCTAAACCGTCCCCGTCCCCTAACCCTAACCCTAGCCCGAACCCTAACCCTAACCCTTCCCCGAAGCCTGACCCTCACCCGTCCCCTAATCCTAACCCGTACGCTGACACTGACCCGCGCCCTCACACGTACGCTCCCCCTAAAGCGTTGTCGTACCCTCACCTGGACCCTAAACCGTCCCCGTCCCCTAACCCTAACCCTAGCCCGAACCCTAACCCTAACCCTTCCCCGAAGCCTGACCCTCACCCGTCCCCTAATCCTAACCCGTACGCTGACACTGACCCGCGCCCTCACACGTACGCTCCCCCTAAAGCGTTGTCGTACCCTCACCTGGACCCTAAACCGTCCCCGTCCCCTAACCCTAACCCTAGCCCGAACCCTAACCCTAACCCTTCCCCGAAGCCTGACCCTCACCCGTCCCCTAATCCTAACCCGTACGCTGACACTGACCCGCGCCCTCACACACGTACGCTCCCCCTAAAGCGTTGTCGTACCCTCACCTGGACCCTAAACCGTCCCCGTCCCCTAACCCTAACCCTAGCCCGAACCCTAACCCTAACCCTTCCCCGAAGCCTGACCCTCACCCGTCCCCTAATCCTAACCCGTACGCTGACACTGACCCGCGCCCTCACACGTACGCTCCCCCTAAAGCGTTGTCGTACCCTCACCTGGACCCTAAACCGTCCCCGTCCCCTAACCCTAACCCTAGCCCGAACCCTAACCCTAACCCTTCCCCGAAGCCTGACCCTCACCCGTCCCCTAATCCTAACCCGTACGCTGACACTGACCCGCGCCCTCACACGTACGCTCCCCCTAAAGCGTTGTCGTACCCTCACCTGGACCCTAAACCGTCCCCGTCCCCTAACCCTAACCCTAGCCCGAACCCTAACCCTAACCCTTCCCCGAAGCCTGACCCTCACCCGTCCCCTAATCCTAACCCGTACGCTGACACTGACCCGCGCCCTCACACGTACGCTCCCCCTAAAGCGTTGTCGTACCCTCACCTGGACCCTAAACCGTCCCCGTCCCCTAACCCTAACCCTAGCCCGAACCCTAACCCTAACCCTTCCCCGAAGCCTGACCCTCACCCGTCCCCTAATCCTAACCCGTACGCTGACACTGACCCGCGCCCTCACACGTACGCTCCCCCTAAAGCGTTGTCGTACCCTCACCTGGACCCTAACCGTCCCCGTCCCCTAACCCTAACCCTAGCCCGAACCCTAACCCTAACCCTTCCCCGAAGCCTGACCCTCACCCGTCCCCTAATCCTAACCCGTACGCTGACACTGACCCGCGCCCTCACACGTACGCTCCCCCTAAAGCGTTGTCGTACCCTCACCTGGGACCCTAAACCGTCCCCGTCCCCTAACCCTAACCCTAGCCCGAACCCTAACCCTAACCCTTCCCCGAAGCCTGACCCTCACCCGTCCCCTAATCCTAACCCGTACGCTGACACTGACCCGCGCCCTCACACGTACGCTCCCCCTAAAGCGTTGTCGTACCCTCACCTGGACCCTAAACCGTCCCCGTCCCCTAACCCTAACCCTAGCCCGAACCCTAACCCTAACCCTTCCCCGAAGCCTGACCCTCACCCGTCCCCTAATCCTAACCCGTACGCTGACACTGACCCGCGCCCTCACACGTACGCTCCCCCTAAAGCGTTGTCGTACCCTCACCTGGACCCTAAACCGTCCCCGTCCCCTAACCCTAACCCTAGCCCGAACCCTAACCCTAACCCTTCCCCGAAGCCTGACCCTCACCCGTCCCCTAATCCTAACCCGTACGCTGACACTGACCCGCGCCCTCACACGTACGCTCCCCCTAAAGCGTTGTCGTACCCTCACCTGGACCCTAAACCGTCCCCGTCCCCTAACCCTAACCCTAGCCCGAACCCTAACCCTAACCCTTCCCCGAAGCCTGACCCTCACCCGTCCCCTAATCCTAACCCGTACGCTGACACTGACCCGCGCCCTCACACGTACGCTCCCCCTAAAGCGTTGTCGTACCCTCACCTGGACCCTAAACCGTCCCCGTCCCCTAACCCTAACCCTAGCCCGAACCCTAACCCTAACCCTTCCCCGAAGCCTGACCCTCACCCGTCCCCTAATCCTAACCCGTACGCTGACACTGACCCGCGCCCTCACACGTACGCTCCCCCTAAAGCGTTGTCGTACCCTCACCTGGACCCTAAACCGTCCCCGTCCCCTAACCCTAACCCTAGCCCGAACCCTAACCCTAACCCTTCCCCGAAGCCTGACCCTCACCCGTCCCCTAATCCTAACCCGTACGCTGACACTGACCCGCGCCCTCACACGTACGCTCCCCCTAAAGCGTTGTCGTACCCTCACCTGGACCCTAAACCGTCCCCGTCCCCTAACCCTAACCCTAGCCCGAACCCTAACCCTAACCCTTCCCCGAAGCCTGACCCTCACCCGTCCCCTAATCCTAACCCGTACGCTGACACTGACCCGCGCCCTCACACGTACGCTCCCCCTAAAGCGTTGTCGTACCCTCACCTGGACCCTAAACCGTCCCCGTCCCCTAACCCTAACCCTAGCCCGAACCCTAACCCTAACCCTTCCCCGAAGCCTGACCCTCACCCGTCCCCTAATCCTAACCCGTACGCTGACACTGACCCGCGCCCTCACACGTACGCTCCCCCTAAAGCGTTGTCGTACCCTCACCTGGACCCTAAACCGTCCCCGTCCCCTAACCCTAACCCTAGCCCGAACCCTAACCCTAACCCTTCCCCGAAGCCTGACCCTCACCCGTCCCCTAATCCTAACCCGTACGCTGACACTGACCCGCGCCCTCACACGTACGCTCCCCCTAAAGCGTTGTCGTACCCTCACCTGGACCCTAAACCGTCCCCGTCCCCTAACCCTAACCCTAGCCCGAACCCTAACCCTAACCCTTCCCCGAAGCCTGACCCTCACCCGTCCCCTAATCCTAACCCGTACGCTGACACTGACCCGCGCCCTCACACGTACGCTCCCCCTAAAGCGTTGTCGTACCCTCACCTGGACCCTAAACCGTCCCCGTCCCCTAACCCTAACCCTAGCCCGAACCCTAACCCTAACCCTTCCCCGAAGCCTGACCCTCACCCGTCCCCTAATCCTAACCCGTACGCTGACACTGACCCGCGCCCTCACACGTACGCTCCCCCTAAAGCGTTGTCGTACCCTCACCTGGACCCTAAACCGTCCCCGTCCCCTAACCCTAACCCTAGCCCGAACCCTAACCCTAACCCTTCCCCGAAGCCTGACCCTCACCCGTCCCCTAATCCTAACCCGTACGCTGACACTGACCCGCGCCCTCACACGTACGCTCCCCCTAAAGCGTTGTCGTACCCTCACCTGGACCCTAAACCGTCCCCGTCCCCTAACCCTAACCCTAGCCCGAACCCTAACCCTAACCCTTCCCCGAAGCCTGACCCTCACCCGTCCCCTAATCCTAACCCGTACGCTGACACTGACCCGCGCCCTCACACGTACGCTCCCCCTAAAGCGTTGTCGTACCCTCACCTGGACCCTAAACCGTCCCCGTCCCCTAACCCTAACCCTAGCCCGAACCCTAACCCTAACCCTTCCCCGAAGCCTGACCCTCACCCGTCCCCTAATCCTAACCCGTACGCTGACACTGACCCGCGCCCTCACACGTACGCTCCCCCTAAAGCGTTGTCGTACCCTCACCTGGACCCTAAACCGTCCCCGTCCCCTAACCCTAACCCTAGCCCGAACCCTAACCCTAACCCTTCCCCGAAGCCTGACCCTCACCCGTCCCCTAATCCTAACCCGTACGCTGACACTGACCCGCGCCCTCACACGTACGCTCCCCCTAAAGCGTTGTCGTACCCTCACCTGGACCCTAAACCGTCCCCCGTCCCCTAACCCTAACCCTAGCCCGAACCCTAACCCTAACCCTTCCCCGAAGCCTGACCCTCACCCGTCCCCTAATCCTAACCCGTACGCTGACACTGACCCGCGCCCTCACACGTACGCTCCCCCTAAAGCGTTGTCGTACCCTCACCTGGACCCTAAACCGTCCCCGTCCCCTAACCCTAACCCTAGCCCGAACCCTAACCCTAACCCTTCCCCGAAGCCTGACCCTCACCCGTCCCCTAATCCTAACCCGTACGCTGACACTGACCCGCGCCCTCACACGTACGCTCCCCCTAAAGCGTTGTCGTACCCTCACCTGGACCCTAAACCGTCCCCGTCCCCTAACCCTAACCCTAGCCCGAACCCTAACCCTAACCCTTCCCCGAAGCCTGACCCTCACCCGTCCCCTAATCCTAACCCGTACGCTGACACTGACCCGCGCCCTCACACGTACGCTCCCCCCTAAAGCGTTGTCGTACCCTCACCTGGACCCTAAACCGTCCCCGTCCCCTAACCCTAACCCTAGCCCGAACCCTAACCCTAACCCTTCCCCGAAGCCTGACCCTCACCCGTCCCCTAATCCTAACCCGTACGCTGACACTGACCCGCGCCCTCACACGTACGCTCCCCCTAAAGCGTTGTCGTACCCTCACCTGGACCCTAAACCGTCCCCGTCCCCTAACCCTAACCCTAGCCCGAACCCTAACCCTAACCCTTCCCCGAAGCCTGACCCTCACCCGTCCCCTAATCCTAACCCGTACGCTGACACTGACCCGCGCCCTCACACGTACGCTCCCCCTAAAGCGTTGTCGTACCCTCACCTGGACCCTAAACCGTCCCCGTCCCCTAACCCTAACCCTAGCCCGAACCCTAACCCTAACCCTTCCCCGAAGCCTGACCCTCACCCGTCCCCTAATCCTAACCCGTACGCTGACACTGACCCGCGCCCTCACACGTACGCTCCCCCTAAAGCGTTGTCGTACCCTCACCTGGACCCTAAACCGTCCCCGTCCCCTAACCCTAACCCTAGCCCGAACCCTAACCCTAACCCTTCCCCGAAGCCTGACCCTCACCCGTCCCCTAATCCTAACCCGTACGCTGACACTGACCCGCGCCCTCACACGTACGCTCCCCCTAAAGCGTTGTCGTACCCTCACCTGGACCCTAAACCGTCCCCGTCCCCTAACCCTAACCCTAGCCCGAACCCTAACCCTAACCCTTCCCCGAAGCCTGACCCTCACCCGTCCCCTAATCCTAACCCGTACGCTGACACTGACCCGCGCCCTCACACGTACGCTCCCCCTAAAGCGTTGTCGTACCCTCACCTGGACCCTAAACCGTCCCCGTCCCCTAACCCTAACCCTAGCCCGAACCCTAACCCTAACCCTTCCCCGAAGCCTGACCCTCACCCGTCCCCTAATCCTAACCCGTACGCTGACACTGACCCGCGCCCTCACACGTACGCTCCCCCTAAAGCGTTGTCGTACCCTCACCTGGACCCTAAACCGTCCCCGTCCCCTAACCCTAACCCTAGCCCGAACCCTAACCCTAACCCTTCCCCGAAGCCTGACCCTCACCCGTCCCCCTAATCCTAACCCGTACGCTGACACTGACCCGCGCCCTCACACGTACGCTCCCCCTAAAGCGTTGTCGTACCCTCACCTGGACCCTAAACCGTCCCCGTCCCCTAACCCTAACCCTAGCCCGAACCCTAACCCTAACCCTTCCCCGAAGCCTGACCCTCACCCGTCCCCTAATCCTAACCCGTACGCTGACACTGACCCGCGCCCTCACACGTACGCTCCCCCTAAAGCGTTGTCGTACCCTCACCTGGACCCTAAACCGTCCCCGTCCCCTAACCCTAACCCTAGCCCGAACCCTAACCCTAACCCTTCCCCGAAGCCTGACCCTCACCCGTCCCCTAATCCTAACCCGTACGCTGACACTGACCCGCGCCCTCACACGTACGCTCCCCCTAAAGCGTTGTCGTACCCTCACCTGGACCCTAAACCGTCCCCATCCCCTAACCCTAACCCTAGCCCGAACCCTAACCCTAACCCTTCCCCGAAGCCTGACCCTCACCCGTCCCCTAATCCTAACCCGTACGCTGACACTGACCGCGCCCTCACACGTACGCTCCCCCTAAAGCGTTGTCGTACCCTCACCTGGACCCTAAACCGTCCCCGTCCCCTAACCCTAACCCTAGCCCGAACCCTAACCCTCTTCCCCGAAGCCTGACCCTCACCCGTCCCCTAATCCTAACCCGTACGCTGACACTGACCCGCGCCCTCACACGTACGCTCCCCCTAAAGCGTTGTCGTACCCTCACCTGGACCCTAAACCGTCCCCGTCCCCTAACCCTAACCCTAGCCCGAACCCTAACCCTAACCCTTCCCCGAAGCCTGACCCTCACCCGTCCCCTAATCCTAACCCGTACGCTGACACTGACCCGCGCCCTCACACGTACGCTCCCCCTAAAGCGTTGTCGTACCCTCACCTGGACCCTAAACCGTCCCCGTCCCCTAACCCTAACCCTAGCCCGAACCCTAACCCTAACCCTTCCCCGAAGCCTGACCCTCACCCGTCCCCTAATCCTAACCCGTACGCTGACACTGACCCGCGCCCTCACACGTACGCTCCCCCTAAAGCGTTGTCGTACCCTCACCTGGACCCTAAACCGTCCCCGTCCCCTAACCCTAACCCTAGCCCGAACCCTAACCCTAACCCTTCCCCGAAGCCTGACCCTCACCCGTCCCCTAATCCTAACCCGTACGCTGACACTGACCCGCGCCCTCACACGTACGCTCCCCCTAAAGCGTTGTCGTACCCTCACCTGGACCCTAAACCGTCCCCGTCCCCTAACCCTAACCCTAGCCCGAACCCTAACCCTAACCCTTCCCCGAAGCCTGACCCTCACCCGTCCCCTAATCCTAACCCGTACGCTGACACTGACCCGCGCCCTCACACGTACGCTCCCCCTAAAGCGTTGTCGTACCCTCACCTGGACCCTAAACCGTCCCCGTCCCCTAACCCTAACCCTAGCCCGAACCCTAACCCTAACCCTTCCCCGAAGCCTGACCCTCACCCGTCCCCTAATCCTAACCCGTACGCTGACACTGACCCGCGCCCTCACACGTACGCTCCCCCTAAAGCGTTGTCGTACCCTCACCTGGACCCTAAACCGTCCCCGTCCCCTAACCCTAACCCTAGCCCGAACCCTAACCCTAACCCTTCCCCGAAGCCTGACCCTCACCCGTCCCCTAATCCTAACCCGTACGCTGACACTGACCCGCGCCCTCACACGTACGCTCCCCCTAAAGCGTTGTCGTACCCTCACCTGGACCCTAAACCGTCCCCGTCCCCTAACCCTAACCCTAGCCCGAACCCTAACCCTAACCCTTCCCCGAAGCCTGACCCTCACCCGTCCCCTAATCCTAACCCGTACGCTGACACTGACCCGCGCCCTCACACGTACGCTCCCCCTAAAGCGTTGTCGTACCCTCACCTGGACCCTAAACCGTCCCCGTCCCCTAACCCTAACCCTAGCCCGAACCCTAACCCTAACCCTTCCCCGAAGCCTGACCCTCACCCGTCCCCTAATCCTAACCCGTACGCTGACACTGACCCGCGCCCTCACACGTACGCTCCCCCTAAAGCGTTGTCGTACCCTCACCTGGACCCTAAACCGTCCCCGTCCCCTAACCCTAACCCTAGCCCGAACCCTAACCCTAACCCTTCCCCGAAGCCTGACCCTCACCCGTCCCCTAATCCTAACCCGTACGCTGACACTGACCCGCGCCCTCACACGTACGCTCCCCCTAAAGCGTTGTCGTACCCTCACCTGGACCCTAAACCGTCCCCGTCCCCTAACCCTAACCCTAGCCCGAACCCTAACCCTAACCCTTCCCCGAAGCCTGACCCTCACCCGTCCCCTAATCCTAACCCGTACGCTGACACTGACCCGCGCCCTCACACGTACGCTCCCCCTAAAGCGTTGTCGTACCCTCACCTGGACCCTAAACCGTCCCCGTCCCCTAACCCTAACCCTAGCCCGAACCCTAACCCTAACCCTTCCCCGAAGCCTGACCCTCACCCGTCCCCTAATCCTAACCCGTACGCTGACACTGACCCGCGCCCTCACACGTACGCTCCCCCTAAAGCGTTGTCGTACCCTCACCTGGACCCTAAACCGTCCCCGTCCCCTAACCCTAACCCTAGCCCGAACCCTAACCCTAACCCTTCCCCGAAGCCTGACCCTCACCCGTCCCCTAATCCTAACCCGTACGCTGACACTGACCCGCGCCCTCACACGTACGCTCCCCCTAAAGCGTTGTCGTACCCTCACCTGGACCCTAAACCGTCCCCGTCCCCTAACCCTAACCCTAGCCCGAACCCTAACCCTAACCCTTCCCCGAAGCCTGACCCTCACCCGTCCCCTAATCCTAACCCGTACGCTGACACTGACCCGCGCCCTCACACGTACGCTCCCCCTAAAGCGTTGTCGTACCCTCACCTGGACCCTAAACCGTCCCCGTCCCCTAACCCTAACCCTAGCCCGAACCCTAACCCTAACCCTTCCCCGAAGCCTGACCCTCACCCGTCCCCTAATCCTAACCCGTACGCTGACACTGACCCGCGCCCTCACACGTACGCTCCCCCTAAAGCGTTGTCGTACCCTCACCTGGACCCTAAACCGTCCCAGTCCCCTAACCCTAACCCTAGCCCGAACCCTAACCCTAACCCTTCCCCGAAGCCTGACCCTCACCCGTCCCCTAATCCTAACCCGTACGCTGACACTGACCCGCGCCCTCACACGTACGCTCCCCCTAAAGCGTTGTCGTACCCTCACCTGGACCCTAAACCGTCCCCGTCCCCTAACCCTAACCCTAGCCCGAACCCTAACCCTAACCCTTCCCCGAAGCCTGACCCTCACCCGTCCCCTAATCCTAACCCGTACGCTGACACTGACCCGCGCCCTCACACGTACGCTCCCCCTAAAGCGTTGTCGTACCCTCACCTGGACCCTAAACCGTCCCCGTCCCCTAACCCTAACCCTAGCCCGAACCCTAACCCTAACCCTTCCCCGAAGCCTGACCCTCACCCGTCCCCTAATCCTAACCCGTACGCTGACACTGACCCGCGCCCTCACACGTACGCTCCCCCTAAAGCGTTCTCGTACCCTCACCTGGACCCTAAACCGTCCCCGTCCCCTAACCCTAACCCTAGCCCGAACCCTAACCCTAACCCTTCCCCGAAGCCTGACCCTCACCCGTCCCCTAATCCTAACCCGTACGCTGACACTGACCCGCGCCCTCACACGTACGCTCCCCCTAAAGCGTTGTCGTACCCTCACCTGGACCCTAAACCGTCCCCGTCCCCTAACCCTAACCCTAGCCCGAACCCTAACCCTAACCCTTCCCCGAAGCCTGAACCCTCACCCGTCCCCTAATCCTAACCCGTACGCTGACACTGACCCGCGCCCTCACACGTACGCTCCCCTAAAGCGTTGTCGTACCCTCACCTGGACCCTAAACCGTCCCCGTCCCCTAACCCTAACCCTAGCCCGAACCCTAACCCTAACCCTTCCCCGAAGCCTGACCCTCACCCGTCCCCTAATCCTAAACCCGTACGCTGACACTGACCCGCGCCCTCACACGTACGCTCCCCCTAAAGCGTTGTCGTGCCCTCACCTGGACCCTAAACCGTCCCCGTCCCCTAACCCTAACCCTAGCCCGAACCCTAACCCTAACCCTTCCCCGAAGCCTGACCCTCACCCGTCCCCTAATCCTAACCCGTACGCTGACACTGACCCGCGCCCTCACACGTACGCTCCCCCTAAAGCGTTGTCGTACCCTCACCTGGACCCTAAACCGTCCCCGTCCCCTAACCCTAACCCTAGCCCGAACCCTAACCCTAACCCTTCCCCGAAGCCTGACCCTCACCCGTCCCCTAATCCTAACCCGTACGCTGACACTGACCCGCGCCCTCACACGTACGCTCCCCCTAAAGCGTTGTCGTACCCTCACCTGGACCCTAAACCGTCCCCGTCCCCTAACCCTAACCCTAGCCCGAACCCTAACCCTAACCCTTCCCGAAGCCTGACCCTCACCCGTCCCCTAATCCTAACCCGTACGCTGACACTGACCCGCGCCCTCACACGTACGCTCCCCCCTAAAGCGTTGTCGTACCCTCACCTGGACCCTAAACCGTCCCCGTCCCCTAACCCTAACCCTAGCCCGAACCCTAACCCTAACCCTTCCCCGAAGCCTGACCTTCACCCGTCCCATAATCCTAACCCGTACGCTGACACTGACCCGCGCCCTCACACGTACGCTCCCCCTAAAGCGTTGTCGTACCCTCACCTGGACCCTAAACCGTCCCCGTCCCCTAACCCTAACCCTAGCCCGAACCCTAACCCTAACCCTTCCCCGAAGCCTGACCCTCACCCGTCCCCTAATCCTAACCCGTACGCTGACACTGACCCGCGCCCTCACACGTACGCTCCCCCTAAAGCGTTGTCGTACCCTCACCTGGACCCTAAACCGTCCCCGTCCCCTAACCCTAACCCTAGCCCGAACCCTAACCCTAACCCTTCCCCGAAGCCTGACCCTCACCCGTCCCCTAATCCTAACCCGTACGCTGACACTGACCCGCGCCCTCACACGTACGCTCCCCCTAAAGCGTTGTCGTACCCTCACCTGGACCCTAAACCGTCCCCGTCCTCTAACCCTAACCCTAGCCCGAACCCTAACCCTAACCCTTCCCCGAAGCCTGACCCTCACCCGTCCCCTAATCCTAACCCGTACGCTGACACTAACCCGCGCCCTCACACGTACGCTCCCCCTAAAGCGTTGTCGTACCCTCACCTGGACCCTAAACCGTCCCCGTCCCCTAACCCTAACCCTAGCCCGAACCCTAACCCTAACCCTTCCCCGAAGCCTGACCCTCACCCGTCCCCTAATCCTAACCCGTACGCTGACACTGACCCGCGCCCTCACACGTACGCTCCCCCTAAAGCGTTGTCGTACCCTCACCTGGACCCTAAACCGTCCCCGTCCCCTAACCCTAACCCTAGCCCGAACCCTAACCCTAACCCTTCCCCGAAGCCTGACCCTCACCCGTCCCCTAATCCTAACCCGTACGCTGACACTGACCCGCGCCCTCACACGTACGCTCCCCCTAAGGCGTTGTCGTACCCTCACCTGGACCCTAAACCGTCCCCGTCCCCTAACCCTAACCCTAGCCCGAACCCTAACCCTAACCCTTCCCCGAAGCCTTAACCTCACCCGTCCCCTAATCCTAACTCGTACGCTGACACTGACCCGCGCCCTCACACGTACGCTCCCCCTAAAGCGTTGTTGTACCCTCACCTGGACCCTAAACCGTCCCCGTCCCCTAACCCTAACCCTAGCCCGAACCCCAACCCTAACCCTTCCCCTAAGCCTGACCCTCACCCGTCCCCTAATCCTAAACCGTACGCTGACACTGACCCGCGCCCTCACACGTACGCTCCCCCTAAAGCGTTGTCGTACCCTCACCTGGACCCTAAACCGTCCCCGTCCCCTAACCCTAACCCTAGCCCGAACCGTAACCCTAACCCTTCCCCGAAGCCTGACCCTCACCCGTCCCCTAATCCTAACCCGTACGCTGACACTGACCCGCGCCCTCACACGTACGCTCCCCCTAAAGCGTTGTCGTACCCTCACCTGGACCCTAAACCGTCCCCGTCCCCTAACCCTAACCCTAGCCCGAACCCTAACCCTAACCCTTCCCCGAAGCCTGACCCTCACCCGTCCCCTAATCCTAACCCGTACGCTGACACTGACCCGCGCCCTCACACGTACGCTCCCCCTAAAGCGTTGTCGTACCCTCACCTGGACCCTAAACCTTCCCCGTCCCCTAACCCTAACCCTAGCCCGAACCCTAACCCTAACCCTTCCCCGAAGCCTGACCCTCACCCGTCCCCTAATCCTAACCCGTACGCTGACACTGACCCGTGCCCTCACACGTACGCTCCCCCTAAAGCGTTGTTGTACCCTCACCTGGACCCTAAACCGTCCCCGTCCCCTAACCCTAACCCTAGCCCGAACCCTAACCCTAACCCTTCCCCTAAGCCTGACCTTCACCCGTCCCATAATCCTAACCCGTACGCTGACACTGACCCGCGCCCTCACACGTACGCTCCCCCTAAAGCGTTGTCGTACCCTCACCTGGACCCTAAACCGTCCCCGTCCCCTAACCCTAACCCTAGCCCGAACCGTAACCCTAACCCTTCCCCGAAGCCTGACCCTCACCCGTCCCCTAATCCTAACCCGTACGCTGACACTGACCCGCGCCCTCACACGTACGCTCCCCCTAAAGCGTTGTCGTACCCTCACCTGGACCCTAAACCGTCCCCGTCCCCTAACCCTAACCCTAGCCCGAACCCTAACCCTAACCCTTCCCCGAAGCCTGACCCTCACCCGTCCCCTAATCCTAACCCGTACGCTGACACTGACCCGCGCCCTCACACGTACGCTCCCCCTAAAGCGTTGTCGTACCCTCACCTGGACCCTAAACCGTCACCGTCCCCTAACCCTAACCCTAGCCCGAACCCTAACCCTAACCCTTCCCCGAAGCCTGACCCTCACCCGTCCCCTAATCCTAACCCGTACGCTGACACTGACCCGCGCCCTCACACGTACGCTCCCCCTAAAGCGTTGTCGTACCCTCACCTGGACCCTAAACCGTCCCCGTCCCCTAACCCTAACCCTAGCCCGAACCCTAACCCTAACCCTTCCCCGAAGCCTGACCCTCACCCGTCCCCTAATCCTAACCCGTACGCTGACACTGACCCGCGCCCTCACACGTACGCTCCCCCTAAAGCGTTGTCGTACCCTCACCTGGACCCTAAACCGTCCCCGTCCCCTAACCCTAAGCCTAGCCCGAACCCTAACCCTAACCCTTCCCCGAAGCCTGACCCTCACCCATCCCCTAATCCTAACCCGTACGCTGACACTGACCCGCGCCCTCACACGTACGCTCCCCCTAAAGCGTTGTCGTACCCTCACCTGGACCCTAAACCGTCCCCGTCCCCTAACCCTAACCCTAGCCCGAACCCTAACCCTAACCCTTCCCCGAAGCCTGACCCTCACCCGTCCCCTAATCCTAACCCGTTCGCTGACACTGACCCGCGCCCTCACACGTACGCTCCCCCTAAAGCGTTGTCGTACCCTCACCTGGACCCTAAACCGTCCCCGTCCCCTAACCCTAACCCTAGCCCGAACCCTAACCCTAACCCTTCCCCGAAGCCTGACCCTCACCCGTCCCCTAATCCTAACCCGTACGCTGACACTGACCCGCGCCCTCACACGTATGCTCCCCCTAAAGGGTTGTCGTACCCTCACCTGGACCCTAAACCGTCCCAGTCCCCTAACCCTAACCCTAGCCCGAACCCTAACCCTAACCCTTCCCCGAAGCCTGACCCTCTCCCGTCCCTTAATCCTAACCCGTACGCTGACACTAACCCGCGCTCTCACACGTACGCTCCCCCTAAAGCGTTGTGGTACCCTCACCTGGACCCTAAACCGTCCCCGTCCCCTAACCCTAAGCCTAGCCCGAACCCTAACCCTAACACTTCCCCGAAGCCTGACCCACACCCGTCCCCTAATCCTAACCCGTACGCTGACACTAACCCACGCCCTCACACGTACACTCCCCCTAAAGCGTTGTCATACCCTCACCTGGACCCTAAACCGTCCCCGTCCCCTAACCCTAACCCTAGCCCGAACCCTAACCCTAGCCCTTCCCGGAAGCCTGACCCTCACCCGTCCCCTAATCCTAACCCGTACGCTGACACTAACCCGTGCCCTCACAGGTACGCTCCCCCTAAAGCGTTGTCGTATCCTCACCTGGACCCTAAACCGTCCCCGTCCCCTAACCCTAACCCTAGCCCGAACCCTAACCCTAACCCTTCCCCGAAGCCTGACCCTCACCCGTCCCCTAATCCTAACCCGTACGCTGACACTGACCCGCGCCCTCACACGTACGCTCCCCCTAAAGCGTTGTCGTACCCTCACCTGGACCCTAAACCGTCCCCGTCCCCTAACCCTAACCCTAGCCCGAACCCTAACCCTAACCCTTCCCCGAAGCCTGACCCTCACCCGTCCCCTAATCCTAACCCGTACGCTGACACTGACCCGCGCCCTCACACGTACGCTCCCCCTAAAGCGTTGTCGTACCCTCACCTGGACCCTAAACCGTCCCCGTCCCCTAACCCTAACCCTAGCCCGAACCCTAACCCTAACCCTTCCCCGAAGCCTGACCCTCACCCGTCCCCTAATCCTAACCCGTACGCTGACACTGACCCGCGCCCTCACACGTACGCTCCCCCTAAAGCGTTGTCGTACCCTCACCTGGACCCTAAACCGTCCCCATCCCCTAACCCTAACCCTAGCCCGAACCCTAACCCTAACCCTTCCCCTAAGCCTGACCCTCACCCGTCCCCTAATCCTAACCCGTACGCTGACACTGACCCGCGCCCTCACACGTACGCTCCCCCTAAAGCGTTGTCGTACCCTCCCCTGGACCCTAAACCGTCCCCGTCCCCTAACCCTAACCCTAGCCCGAACCCAACCCTAACACTTCCCCGAAGCCTGACCCTCACCCGTCCCCTAATCCTAACCCGTACGCTGACACTGACCCGCGCCCTCACACGTACGCTCCCCCTAAAGCGTTGTCGTACCCTCACCTGGACCCTAAACCGTCCCCGTCCCCTAACCCTAACCCTAGCCCGAACACTAACCCTAACCCTTCCCCGAAGCCTGACCCTCACCCGTCCCCTAATCCTAACCCGTACGCTGACACTGACCCGCGCCGTCAAACGTACGCTCCCCCTAAAGCGTTGCCGTACACTCACCTGGACCCTAAACCGTCCCCGTCCCCTAACCCTAACCCTAGCCCGAACCCTAACCCTAACAATTCCCTGAAGCCTGACCCTCACCCGTCCCCTAATCCTAACCCGTATGCTGACACTGACCCGCGCCTTCACACGTACGCTCCCCCTAAAGCGTTGTCGTACCCTCACCTGGACCCTAAACCGTCCCCGTCCCCTAACCCTAACCCTAGCCCGAACCCTAACTGTAACCCTTCCCCGAAGCCTGACCCTCACCCGTCCCCTAATCCTAACCCGTACGCTGACACTGACCCGCGCCCTCACACGTACGCTCCACCTAAAGCGTTGTCGTACCCTCACCTGGACCCTAAACCGTCCCCGTCCCCTAACCCTAACCCTAGCCCGAACCCTAACCCTAACCCTTCCCCGAAGCCTGACCCTCACCCGTCCCCTAATCCTAACCCGTACGCTGACACTGACCCGCACCCTCACACGTACGCTCCCCCTAAAGCGTTGTCGTACCCTCACCTGGACCCTAAACCGTCCCCGTCCCCTAACTCTAACCCTAGCCCGAACCCTAACCCTAACCCTTCCCCGAAGCCTGACCCTCACCCGTCCCCTAATCCTAACCCATATGCTGACACTGACCCACGCCCTCACACGTACGCTCCCCCTAAAGCGTTGTCGTACCCTCACCTGGACCCTAAACCGTCCCCGTCCCCTAACCCTAACCCTAGCCCGAACCCTAACCCTAACCCTTCCCCGAAGCCTGACCCTCACCCGTCCCCTAATCCTAACCCGTACGCTGACACTGACCCGCGCCCTCACACGTACGCTCCCCCTAAAGCGTTGTCGTACCCTCACCTGGACCCTAAACCGTCCCCGTCCCCTAACCCTAACCCTAGCCCGAGCCCTAACCGTAACCCTTCCCCGAAGCCTGACCCTCACCCGTCCCCTAATCCTAACCCGTACGCTGACACTGACCCGCGCCCTCACACGTACGCTCCCCCTAAAGCGTTGTCGTACCCTCACCTGGACCCTAAACCGTCCCCGTCCCCTAACCCTAACCCTAGCCCGAACCCTAACCCTAACCCTTCCCCGAAGCCTGACCCTCACCCGTCCCCTAATCCTAACCCGTACGCTGACACTGACCCTCGCCCTCACACGTACGCTCCCCCTAAAGCGTTGTCGTACCCTCACCTGGACCCTAAACCGTCCCCGTCCCCTAACCCTAACCCTAGCCCGAACCCTAACCCTAAACCTTCCCCAAAGCCTGACCCTCACCCGTCCCCTAATCCTAACCCGTAAGCTGACACTGACCCGCGCCCTCACACCAACGCTCCCCCTAAAGCGTTGTCGTACCCTCACCTGGACCCTAAACCGTCCCCGTCCCCTAACCCTAACCCTAGCCCGAACCCTGACCCTAACCCTTCCCCGAAGCCTGACCCTCACCCGTCCCCTAATCCTAACCCGTACGCTGACACTGACCCGCGCCCTCACACGTACGCTCCCCCTAAAGCGTTGTCGTACCCTCACCTGGACCCTAAACCGTCCCCGTCCCCTAACCCTAACCCTAGCCCGAACCCTAACCCTAACCCTTCCCCGAAGCCTGACCCTCACCCGTCCCCTAATCCTAACCCGTACGCTGACACTGACCCGCGCCCTCACACGTACGCTAGCCCTAAAGCGTTGTCGTACCCTCACCTGGACCCTAAACCGTCCCCGTCCCCTAACCCTAACCCTAGCCCGAACCCTAACCCTAACCCTTCCCCGAAGCCTGACCCTCACCCGTCCCCTAATCCTAACCCGTACGCTGACACTGACCCGCGCCCTCACACGTACGCTCCCCCTAAAGCGTTGTCGTACCCTCACCTGGACCCTAAACCGTCCCCGTCCCCTAACCCTAACCCTAGCCCAAACCCTAACCCTAACACTTCCCCGAAGCCTGACACTCACCCGTCCCCTAATCCTAACCCGTACGCTGACACTGACCCGCGCCCTCACACGTACGCTCCCCCAAAGCGTTGTCGTACCCTCACCTGGACCCTAAACCGTCCCCGTCCCCTAACCCTAACCCTAGCCCGAACCCTAACCCTAAACCTTCCCCAAAGCCTGACCCTCACCCGTCCCCTAATCCTAACCCGTAAGCTGACACTGACCCG
This sequence comes from Grampus griseus, assembly GCF_964374135.1. Classification (NCBI taxonomy): domain Eukaryota; kingdom Metazoa; phylum Chordata; class Mammalia; order Artiodactyla; family Delphinidae; genus Grampus; species Grampus griseus. Next base: position 24,163 of record NW_028132532.1, on the reverse strand, counting down.
CGCCCTCACACCTACGCTCCCCCTAAAGCGTTGTCATACCCTCACCTGGACCCTAAACCGTCCCCGTCCCCTAACCCTAACCCTAGCCCGAACCCTGACCCTAACCCTTCCCCGAAGCCTGACCCTCACCCGTCCCCTAATCCTAACCCGTACGCTGACACTGACCCGCGCCCTCACACGTACGCTCCCCCTAAAGCGTTGTCGTACCCTCACCTGGACCCTAAACCGTCCCCGTCCCCTAACCCTAACCCTAGCCCGAACCCTAACCCTAACCCTTCCCCGAAGCCTGACCCGCACCCGTCCCCTAATCCTAACCCGTACGCTGACACTGACCCGCGCCCTCACACGTACGCTAGCCCTAAAGCGTTGTCGTACCCTCACCTGGACCCTAAACCGTCCCCGTCCCCTAACCCTAACCCTAGCCCGAACCCTAACCCTAACCCTTCCCCGAAGCCTGACCCTCACCCGTCCCCTAATCCTAACCCGTACGCTGACACTGACCCGCGCCCTCACACGTACGCTCCCCCTAAAGCGTTGTCGTACCCTCACCTGGACCTTAAACCGTCCCCGTCCCCTAACCCTAACCCTAGCCCGAACCCTAACCCTAACCCTTCCCCGAAGCCTGACCCTCACCCGTCCCCTAATCCTAACCCGTACGCTGACACTGACCCGCGCCCTCACACGTACGCTCCCCCTAAAGCGTTGTCGTACCCTCACCTGGACCCTAAACCGTCCCCGTCCCCTAACCCTAACCCTAGCCCGAACCCTAACCCTAACCCTTCCCCGAAGCCTGACCCTCACCCGTCCCCTAATCCTAACCCGTACGCTGACACTGACCCGCGCCCTCACACGTACGCTCCCCCTAAAGCGTTGTCGTACCCTCACCTGGACCCTAAACCGTCACCGTCCCCTAACCCTAACCCTAGCCCGAACCCTAACCCTAACCCTTCCCCGAAGCCTGACCCTCACCCGTCCCCTAATCCTAACCCGTACGCTGACACTGACCCGCGCCCTCACACGTACGCTCCCCCTAAAGCGTTGTCGTACCCTCACCTGGACCCTAAACCGTCCCCGTCCCCTAACCCTAACCCTAGCCCGAACCCTAACCCTAACCCTTCCCCGAAGCCTGACACTCACCCGTCCCCTAATCCTAACCCGTACGCTGACACTGACCCGCGCCCTCACACGTACGCTCCCCCTAAAGCGTTGTCGTACCCTCACCTGGACCCTAAACCGTCCCCGTCCCCTAACCCTAACCCTAGCCCGAACCCTAACCCTAACCCTTCCCCGAAGCCTGACCCTCACCCATCCCCTAATCCTAACCCGTACGCTGACACTGACCCGCGCCCTCACACGTACGCTCCCCCTAAAGCGTTGTCGTACCCTCACCTGGACCCTAAACCGTCCCCGTCCCCTAACCCTAACCCTAGCCCGAACCCTAACCCTAACCCTTCCCCGAAGCCTGACCCTCACCCGTCCCCTAATCCTAACCCGTTCGCTGACACTGACCCGCGCCCTCACACGTACGCTCCCCCTAAAGCGTTGTCGTACCCTCACCTGGACCCTAAACCGTCCCCGTCCCCTAACCCTAACCCTAGCCCGAACCCTAACCCTAACCCTTCCCCGAAGCCTGACCCTCACCCGTCCCCTAATCCTAACCCGTACGCTGACACTGACCCGCGCCCTCACACGTATGCTCCCCCTAAAGGGTTGTCGTACCCTCACCTGGACCCTAAACCGTCCCAGTCCCCTAACCCTAACCCTAGCCCGAACCCTAACCCTAACCCTTCCCCGAAGCCTGACCCTCTCCCGTCCCTTAATCCTAACCCGTACGCTGACACTAACCCGCGCTCTCACACGTACGCTCCCCCTAAAGCGTTGTGGTACCCTCACCTGGACCCTAAACCGTCCCCGTCCCCTAACCCTAAGCCTAGCCCGAACCCTAACCCTAACACTTCCCCGAAGCCTGACCCTCACCCGTCCCCTAATCCTAACCCGTACGCTGACACTAACCCACGCCCTCACACGTACACTCCCCCTAAAGCGTTGTCATACCCTCACCTGGACCCTAAACCGTCCCCGTCCCCTAACCCTAACCCTAGCCCGAACCCTAACCCTAGCCCTTCCCGGAAGCCTGACCCTCACCCGTCCCCTAATCCTAACCCGTACGCTGACACTAACCCGCGCCCTCACAGGTACGCTCCCCCTAAAGCGTTGTCGTATCCTCACCTGGACCCTAAACCGTCCCCGTCCCCTAACCCTAACCCTAGCCCGAACCCTAACCCTAACCCTTCCCCGAAGCCTGACCCTCACCCGTCCCCTAATCCTAACCCGTACGCTGACACTGACCCGCGCCCTCACACGTACGCTCCCCCTAAAGCGTTGTCGTACCCTCACCTGGACCCTAAACCGTCCCCGTCCCCTAACCCTAACCCTAGCCCGAACCCTAACCCTAACCCTTCCCCGAAGCCTGACCCTCACCCGTCCCCTAATCCTAACCCGTACGCTGACACTGACCCGCGCCCTCACACGTACGCTCCCCCTAAAGCGTTGTCGTACCCTCACCTGGACCCTAAACCGTCCCCGTCCCCTAACCCTAACCCTAGCCCGAACCCTAACCCTAACACTTCCCCGAAGCCTGACCCTCACCCGTCCCCTAATCCTAACCCGTACGCTGACACTGACCCGCGCCCTCACACGTACGCTCCCCCTAAAGCGTTGTCGTACCCTCACCTGGACCCTAAACCGTCCCCATCCCCTAACCCTAACCCTAGCCCGAACCCTAACCCTAACCCTTCCCCGAAGCCTGACCCTCACCCGTCCCCTAATCCTAACCCGTACGCTGACACTGACCCGCGCCCTCACACGTACGCTCCCCCTAAAGCGTTGTCGTACCCTCCCCTGGACCCTAAACCGTCCCCGTCCCCTAACCCTAACCCTAGCCCGAACCCAACCCTAACACTTCCCCGAAGCCTGACCCTCACCCGTCCCCTAATCCTAACCCGTACGCTGACACTGACCCGCGCCCTCACACGTACGCTCCCCCTAAAGCGTTGTCGTACCCTCACCTGGACCCTAAACCGTCCCCGTCCCCTAACCCTAACCCTAGCCCGAACACTAACCCTAACCCTTCCCCGAAGCCTGACCCTCACCCGTCCCCTAATCCTAACCCGTACGCTGACACTGACCCGCGCCGTCAAACATACGCTCCCCCTAAAGCGTTGCCGTACACTCACCTGGACCCTAAACCGTCCCCGTCCCCTAACCCTAACCCTAGCCCGAACCCTAACCCTAACAATTCCCTGAAGCCTGACCCTCACCCGTCCCCTAATCCTAACCCGTATGCTGACACTGACCCGCGCCTTCACACGTACGCTCCCCCTAAAGCGTTGTCGTACCCTCACCTGGACCCTAAACCGTCCCCGTCCCCTAACCCTAACCCTAGCCCGAACCCTAACCCTAACCCTTCCCCGAAGCCTGACCCTCACCCGTCCCCTAATCCTAACCCGTACGCTGACACTGACCCGCGCCCTCACACGTACGCTCCCCCTAAAGCGTTGTCGTACCCTCACCTGGACCCTAAACCGTCCCCGTCCCCTAACCCTAACCCTAGCCCGAGCCCTAACCGTAACCCTTCCCCGAAGCCTGACCCTCACCCGTCCCCTAATCCTAACCCGTACGCTGACACTGACCCGCGCCCTCACACGTACGCTCCCCCTAAAGCGTTGTCGTACCCTCACCTGGACCCTAAACCGTCCCCGTCCCCTAACCCTAACCCTAGCCCGAACCCTAACCCTAACCCTTCCCCGAAGCCTGACCCTCACCCGTCCCCTAATCCTAACCCGTACGCTGACACTGACCCTCGCCCTCACACGTACGCTCCCCCTAAAGCGTTGTCGTACCCTCACCTGGACCCTAAACCGTCCCCGTCCCCTAACCCTAACCCTAGCCCGAACCCTAACCCTAAACCTTCCCCAAAGCCTGACCCTCACCCGTCCCCTAATCCTAACCCGTAAGCTGACACTGACCCGCGCCCTCACACCTACGCTCCCCCTAAAGCGTTGTCGTACCCTCACCTGGACCCTAAACCGTCCCCGTCCCCTAACCCTAACCCTAGCCCGAACCCTGACCCTAACCCTTCCCCGAAGCCTGACCCTCACCCGTCCCCTAATCCTAACCCGTACGCTGACACTGACCCGCGCCCTCACACGTACGCTCCCCCTAAAGCGTTGTCGTACCCTCACCTGGACCCTAAACCGTCCCCGTCCCCTAACCCTAACCCTAGCCCGAACCCTAACCCTAACCCTTCCCCGAAGCCTGACCCTCACCCGTCCCCTAATCCTAACCCGTACGCTGACACTGACCCGCGCCCTCACACGTACGCTAGCCCTAAAGCGTTGTCGTACCCTCACCTGGACCCTAAACCGTCCCCGTCCCCTAACCCTAACCCTAGCCCGAACCCTAACCCTAACCCTTCCCCGAAGCCTGACCCTCACCCGTCCCCTAATCCTAACCCGTACGCTGACACTGACCCGCGCCCTCACACGTACGCTCCCCCTAAAGCGTTGTCGTACCCTCACCTGGACCCTAAACCGTCCCCGTCCCCTAACCCTAACCCTAGCCCGAACCCTAACCCTAACCCTTCCCCGAAGCCTGACACTCACCCGTCCCCTAATCCTAACCCGTACGCTGACACTGACCCGCGCCCTCACACGTACGCTCCCCCAAAGCGTTGTCGTACCCTCACCTGGACCCTAAACCGTCCCCGTCCCCTAACCCTAACCCTAGCCCGAACCCTAACCCTAACCCTTCCCCAAAGCCTGACCCTCACCCGTCGCCTAATCCTAACCCGTAAGCTGACACTGACCCGCGCCCTCACACGTACGCTCCCCCTAAAGCGTTGTCGTACCCTCACCTGGACCCTAAACCGTCCCCGTCCCCTAACCCTAACCCTAGCCCGAACCCTGACCCTAACCCTTCCCCGAAGCCTGACCCTCACCCGTCCCCTAATCCTAACCCGTACGCTGACACTGACCCGCGCCCTCACACGTACGCTCCCCCTAAAGCGTTGTCGTACCCTCACCTGGACCCTAAACCGTCCCCGTCCCCTAACCCTAACCCTAGCCCGAACCCTAACCCTAACCCTTCCCCGAAGCCTGACCCGCACCCGTCCCCTAATCCTAACCCGTACGCTGACACTGACCCGCGCCCTCACACGTACGCTAGCCCTAAAGCGTTGTCGTACCCTCACCTGGACCCTAAACCGTCCCCGTCCCCTAACCCTAACCCTAGCCCGAACCCTAACCCTAACCCTTCCCCGAAGCCTGACCCTCACCCGTCCCCTAATCCTAACCCGTACGCTGACACTGACCCGCGCCCTCACACGTACGCTCCCCCTAAAGCGTTGTCGTACCCTCACCTGGACCCTAAACCGTCCCCGTCCCCTAACCCTAACCCTAGCCCGAACCCTAACCCTAACCCTTCCCCGAAGCCTGACACTCACCCGTCCCCTAATCCTAACCCGTACGCTGACACTGACCCGCGCCCTCACACGTACGCTCCCCCTAAAGCGTTGTCGTACCCTCACCTGGACCCTAAACCGTCCCCGTCCCCTAACCCTAACCCTAGCCCGAACCCTAACCCTAACCCTTCCCCGAAGCCTGACCCTCACCCGTCGCCTAATCCTAACCCGTACGCTGACACTGACCCGCGCCCTCACACGTACGCTCCCCCTAAAGCGTTGTCGTACCCTCACCTGGACCCTAAACCGTCCCCGTCCCCTAACCCTAACCCTAGCCCGAACCCTAACCCTAAACCTTCCCCGAAGCCTGACCCTCACCCGTCCCCTAATCCTAACCCGTACGCTGACACTGACCCGCGCCCTCACACGTATGCTCCCCCTAAAGCGTTGTCGTACCCTCACCTGGACCCTAAACCGTCCCCGTCCCCTAACCCTAACCCTAGCCCGAACCCTAACCCTAACCCTTCCCCGAAGCCTGACCCTCACCCGTCCCCTAATCCTAACCCGTACGCTGACACTGACCCGCGCCCTCACACGTACGCTCCCCCTAAAGCGTTGTCGTACCCTCACCTGGACCCTAAACCGTCCCCGTCCCCTAACCCTAACCCTAGCCCGAACCCTAACCCTAACCCTTCCCCGAAGCCTGACCCTCACCCGTCCCCTAATCCTAACCCGTACGCTGACACTGACCCGCGCCCTCACACGTACGCTCCCCCTAAAGCGTTGTCGTACCCTCACCTGGACCCTAAACCGTCCCCGTCCCCTAACCCTAACCCTAGCCCGAACCCTAACCCTAACCCTTCCCCTAAGCCTGACCCTCACCCGTCCCCTAATCCTAACCCGTACGCTGACACTGACCCGCGCCCTCACACGTACGCTCCCCCTAAAGCGTTGTCGTACCCTCACCTGGACCCTAAACCGTCCCCGTCCCCTAACCCTAACCCTAGCCCGAACCCTAACCCTAACCCTTCCCCGAAGCCTGACCCTCACCCGTCCCCTAATCCTAACCCGTACGCTGACACTGACCCGCGCCCTCACACGTACGCTCCCCCTAAAGCGTTGTCGTACCCTCACCTGGACCCTAAACCGTCCCTGTCCCCTAACCCTAACCCTAGCCCGAACCCTAACCCTAACCCTTCCCGGAAGCCTGACCCTCACCCGTCCCCTAATCCTAACCCGTACGCTGACACTAACCCGCGCCCTCACACGTACGCTCCCCCTAAAGCGTTGTCGTATCCTCACCTGGACCCTAAACCGTCCCCGTCCCCTAACCCTAACCCTAGCCCGAACCCTAACCCTAACCCTTCCCCGAAGCCTGACCCTCACCCGTCCCCTAATCCTAACCCGTACGCTGACACTGACCCGCGCCCTCACACGTACGCTCCCCCTAAAGCGTTGTCGTACCCTCCCCTGGACCCTAAACCGTCCCCGTCCCCTAACCCTAACCCTAGCCCGAACCCAACCCTAACCCTTCCCCGAAGCCTGACCCTCACCCGTCCCCTAATCCTAACCCGTACGCTGACACTGACCCGCGCCCTCACACGTACGCTCCCCCTAAAGCGTTGTCGTACCCTCACCTGGACCCTAAACCGTCCCCGTCCCCTAACCCTAACCCTAGCCTGAACCCTAACCCTAACCCTTCCCCGAAGCCTGACACTCACCCGTCCCCTTATCCTAACCCGTACGCTGACACTGACCCGCGCCCTCACACGTACGCTCCCCCTAAAGCGTTGTCGTACCCTCACCTGGACCCTAAACCGTCCCCGTCCCCTAACCCTAACCCTAGCCCGAACCCTAACCCTAACCCTTCCCCGAAGCCTGACCCTCACCCGTCCCCTAATCCTAACCCGTACGCTGACACTGACCCGCGCCCTCACACGTACGCTCTCCCTAAAGCGTTGTCGTACCCTCACCTGGACCCTAAACCGTCCCCGTCCCCTAACCCTAACCCTAGCCCGAACCCTAACCCTAACCCTTCCCCGAAGCCTGACCCTCACCCGTCCCCTAATCCTAACCCGTACGCTGACACTGACCCGCGCCCTCACACGTACGCTCCCCCTAAAGCGTTGTCGTACCCTCACCTGGACCCTAAACCGTCCCCGTCCCCTAACCCTAACCCTAGCCCGAACCCTAACCCTAACCCTTCCCCGAAGCCTGACCCTCACCCGTCCCCTAATCCTAACCCGTACGCTGACACTGACCCGCGCCCTCACACGTACGCTCCCCCTAAAGCGTTGTCGTACCCTCACCTGGACCCTAAACCGTCCCCGTCCCCTAACCCTAACCCTAGCCCGAACCCTAACCCTAAACCTTCCCCGAAGCCTGACCCTCACCCGTCCCCTAATCCTAACCCGTACGCTGACACTGACCCGCGCCCTCACACGTACGCTCCCCCTAAAGCGTTGTCGTACCCTCACCTGGACCCTAAACCGTCCCCGTCCCCTAACCCTAACCCTAGCCCGAACCCTAACCCTAACCCTTCCCCGAAGCCTGACCCTCACCCGTCCCCTAATCCTAACCCGTACGCTGACACTGACCCGCGCCCTCACACGTACGCTCCCCCTAAAGCGTTGTCGTACCCTCACCTGGACCCTAAACCGTCCCCGTCCCCTAACCCTAACCCTAGCCCGAACCCTAACCCTAACCCTTCCCCGAAGCCTGACCCTCACCCGTCCCCTAATCCTAACCCGTACGCTGACACTGACCCGCGCCCTCACACGTACGCTCCCCCTAAAGCGTTGTCGTACCCTCACCTGGACCCTAAACCGTCCCCGTCCCCTAACCCTAACCCTAGCCCGAACCCTAACCCTAACCCTTCCCCTAAGCCTGACCCTCACCCGTCCCCTAATCCTAACCCGTACGCTGACACTGACCCGCGCCCTCACACGTACGCTCCCCCTAAAGCGTTGTCGTACCCTCACCTGGACCCTAAACCGTCCCCGTCCCCTAACCCTAACCCTAGCCCGAACCCTAACCCTAACCCTTCCCCGAAGCCTGACCCTCACCTGTCCCCTAATCCTAACCCGTACGCTGACACTGACCCGCGCCCTCACACGTACGCTCCCCCTAAAGCGTTGTCGTACCCTCACCTGGACCCTAAACCGTCCCCGTCCCCTAACCCTAACCCTAGCCCGAACCCTAACCCTAACCCTTCCCCGAAGCCTGACCCTCACCCGTCCCCTAATCCTAACCCGTACGCTGACACTGACCCGCGCCCTCACACGTACGCTCCCCATAAAGCGTTGTCGTACCCTCACCTGGACCCTAAACCGTCCCCGTCCCCTAACCCTAACCCTAGCCCGAACCCTAACCCTAACCCTTCCCCGAAGCCTGACCCTCACCCGTCCCCTAATCCTAACCCGTACGCTGACACTGACCCGCGCCCTCACACGTACGCTCCCCCTAAAGCGTTGTCGTACCCTCACCTGGACCCTAAACCATCCCCGTCCCCTAACCCTAACCCTAGCCCGAACCCTAACCCTAACCCTTCCCCGAAGCCTGACCCTCACCCGTCCCCTAATCCTAACCCGTACGCTGACACTGACCCGCGCCCTCACACGTATGCTCCCCCTAAAGGGATGTCGTACCCTCACCTGGACCCTAAACCGTCCCAGTCCCCTAACCCTAACCCTAGCCCGAACCCTAACCCTAACCCTTCCCCGAAGCCTGACCCGCTCCCGTCCCTTAATCCTAACCCGTACGCTGACAATGACCCGCGCCCTCACACGTACGCTCCCCCTAAAGCGTTGTCGTACCCTCACCTGGACCCTAAACCGTCCCCGTCCCCTAACCCTAACCCTAGCCCGAACCCTAACCCTAACCCTTCCCCGAAGCCTGACCCTCACCCGTCCCATAATTCTAACCCGTACGCTGACACTGACCCGCGCCCTCACACGTACGCTCCCCCTAAAGCGTTGTCGTACCCTCACCTGGACCCTAAACCGTCCCCGTCCCCTAACCCTAACCCTAGCCCGAACCCTAACCCTAACCCTTCCCCAAAGCCTGACCCTCACCCGTCCCCTAATCCTAACCCGTACGCTGACACTGACCCGCGCCCTCACACGTACGCTCCCCCTAAAGCGTTGTCGTACCCTCACCTGGACCTTAAACCGTCCCCGTCCCCTAACCCTAACCCTAGCCCGAACCCTAACCCTAACCCTTCCCCTAAGCATGACCCTCACCCGTCCCCTAATCCTAACCCGTACGCTGACACTGACCCGCGCCCTCACACGTACGCTCCCCCTAAGGCGTTGTCGTACCCTCACCTGGACCCTAAACCGTCCCCGTCCCCTAACCCTAACCCTAGCCCGAACCCTAACCCTAACCCTTCCCCGAAGCCTGACCCTCACCCGTCCCCTAATCCTAACCCGTACGCTGACACTGACCCGCGCCCTCACACGTACGCTCCCCCTAAAGCGTTGTCGTACCCTCACCTGGACCCTAAACCGTCCCCGTCCCCTAACCCTAACCCTAGCCCGAACCCTAACCCTAACCCTTCCCCGAAGCCTGACCCTCACCCGTCCCCTAATCCTAACCCGTACGCTGACACTGACCCGTGCCCTCACACGTACGCTCCCCCTAAAGCGTTGTCGTACCCTCACCTGGACCCTAAACCGTCCCCGTCCCCTAACCCTAACCCTATCCCGAACCCTAAACCTAACCCTTCCCCGAAGCCTGACCCTCACCCGTCCCCTAATCCTAACCCGTATGCTGACACTGACCCGCGCCCTCACACGTACGCTCCCCCTAAAGCGTTGTCGTACCCTCACCTGGACCCTAAACCGTCCCCGTCCCCTAACCCTAACCCTAGCCCGAACCCTAACCCTAACCGTTCCCCGAAGCCTGACCCTCACCCGTCCCCTAATCCTAACCCGTACGCTGACACTGACCCGCGCCCTCACACGTACGCTCCCCATAAAGCGTTGTCGTACCCTCACCTGGACCCTAAACCGTCCCCGTCCCCTAACCCTAACCCTAGCCCGAACCCTAACCCTAACCCTTCCCCGAAGCCTGACCCTCACCCGTCCCCTAGTCCTAACCTGTACGCTGATACTGACCCGCGCCCTCACACGTACGCTCCCCCTAAAGCGTTGTCGTACCCTCACCTGGACCCTAAACCGTCCCCATCCCCTAACCCTAACCCTAGCCCGAACCCTAACCCTAACCCTTCCCCGAAGCATGACCCTCACCCGTCCCCTAATCCTAACCCGTACGCTGACACTGACCCGCGCCCTCACACGTACGCTCCCCCTAAAGCGTTGTCGTACCCTCACCTGGACCCTAAACCGTCCCCGTCCCCTAACCCTAACCCTAGCCCGAACCCTAACCCTAACCCTTCCCCGAAGCCTGACCCTCACCCGTCCCCTAATCCTAACCCGTACGCTGACACTGACCCGCGCCCTCACACGTACGCTCCCCCTAAAGCGTTGTGGTACCCTCACCTGGACCCTAAACCGTCCCCGTCCCCTAACCCTAACCCTAGCCCGAACCCTAACCCTAACACTTCCCCGAAGCCTGACCCTCACCCTTCCCCTAATCCTAACCCGTACGCTGACACTACCTCACGCCCTCACACGTACGCTCCCCCTAAAGCGTTGTCATACCCTCACCTGGACCCTAAACCGTCCCAGTCCCCTAACCCTAACCCTAGCCCGAAACCTAACCCTAACCCTTCCCGGAAGCCTGACCCTCACCCGTCCCCTAATCCTAACCCGTACGCTGACACTAACCCGCGCCCTCACACGTACGCTCCCCCTAAAGCGTTGTCGTATCCTCACCTGGACCCTAAACCGTCCCCGTCCCCTAACCCTAACCCTAGCCCGAACCCTAACCCTAACCCTTCCCCGAAGCCTGACCCTCACCCGTCCCCTAATCCTAACCCGTACGCTGACACTGACCCGCGCCCTCACACGTACGCTCCCCCTAAAGCGTTGTCGTACCCTCCCCTGGACCCTAAACCGTCCCCGTCCCCTAACCCTAACCCTAGCCCGAACCCAACCCTAACCCTTCCCCGAAGCCTGACCCTCACCCGTCCCCTAATCCTAACCCGTACGCTGACACTGACCCGCGCCCTCACACGTACGCTCCCCCTAAAGCGTTGTCGTACCCTCACCTGGACCCTAAACCGTCCCCGTCCCCTAACCCTAACCCTAGCCCGAACCCTAACCCTAACCCTTCCCCGAAGCCTGACACTCACCCGTCCCCTAATCCTAACCCGTACGCTGACACTGACCCGCGCCCTCACACGTACGCTCCCCCTAAAGCGTTGTCGTACCCTCACCTGGACCCTAAACCGTCCCCGTCCCCTAACCCTAACCCTACCCCGAACCCTAACCCTAACCCTTCCCCGAAGCCTGACCCTCACCCGTCCCCTAATCCTAACCCGTACGCTGACACTGACCCGCGCCCTCACACGTACGCTCTCCCTAAAGCGTTGTCGTACCCTCACCTGGACCCTAAACCGTCCCCGTCCCCTAACCCTAACCCTAGCCCGAACCCTAACCCTAACCCTTCCCCGAAGCCTGACCCTCACCCGTCCCCTAATCCTAACCCGTACGCTGACACTGACCCGCGCCCTCACACGTACGCTCCCCCTAAAGCGTTGTCGTACCCTCACCTGGACCCTAAACCGTCCCCGTCCCCTAACCCTAACCCTAGCCCGAACCCTAACCCTAACCCTTCCCCGAAGCCTGACCCTCACCCGTCCCCTAATCCTAACCCGTACGCTGACACTGACCCGCGCCCTCACACGTACGCTCCCCCTAAAGCGTTGTCGTACCCTCACCTGGACCCTGAACCGTCCCCGTCCCCTAACCCTAACCCTAGCCCGAACCCTAACCCTAACCCTTCCCCGAAGCCTGACCCTCACCCGTCCCCTAATCCTAACCCGTACGCTGACACTGACCCGCGCCCTCACACGTACGCTCCCCCTAAAGCGTTGTCGTACCCTCACCTGGACCCTAAACCGTCCCCGTCCCCTAACCCTAACCCTAGCCCGAACCCTAACCCTAACCCTTCCCCGAAGCCTGACCCTCACCCGTCCCCTAATCCTAACCCGTACGCTGACACTGACCCGTGCCCTCACACGTACGCTCCCCCTAAAGCGTTGTCGTACTCTCACCTGGACCCTAAACCGTCCCCGTCCCCTAACCCTAACCCTATCCCGAACCCTAAACCTAACCCTTCCCCGAAGCCTGACCCTCACCCATCCCCTAATCCTAACCCGGACGCTGACACTGACCCGCGCCCTCACACGTACGCTCCCCCTAAAGCGTTGTCGTACCCTCACCTGGACCCTAAACCGTCCCCGTCCCCTAACCCTAACCCTAGCCCGAACCCTAACCCTAACCCTTCCCCGAAGCCTGACGCTCACCCGTCCCCTAATCCTAACCCGTACGCTGACACTGACCCGCGCCCTCACACGTACGCTCCCCCAAAGCGTTGTCGTACCCTCACCTGGACCCTAAACCGTCCCCGTCCCCTAACCCTAACCCTAGCCCGAACCCTAACCCTAACCCTTCCCCGAAGCCTGACCCTCACCCGTCCCCTAATCCTAACCCGTACGCTGACACTGACCCGTGCCCTCACACGTACGCTCCCCCTAAAGCGTTGTCGTACCCTCACCTGGACCCTAAACCGTCCCCGTCCCCTAACCCTAACCCTATCCCGAACCCTAAACCTAACCCTTCCCCGAAGCCTGACCCTCACCCGTCACCTAATCCTAACCCGTATGCTGACACTGACCCGCGCCCTCACACGTACGCTCCCCCTAAAGCGTTGTCGTACCCTCACCTGGACCCTAAACCGTCCCCGTCCCCTAACCCTAACCCTAGCCCGAACCCTAACCCTAACCCTTCCCCGAAGCCTGACTCTCACCCGTCCCCTAATCCTAACCCGTACACTGACACTGACCCGCGCCCTCACACGTACGCTCCCCATAAAGCGTTGTCGTACCCTCACCTGGACCCTAAACCGTCCCCGTCCCCTAACCCTAACCCTAGCCCGAACCCTAACCCTAACCCTTCCCCGAAGCCTGACCCTCACCCGTCCCCTAATCCTAACCCGTACGCTGACACTGACCCGCGCCCTCACACGTACGCTCCCCCTAAAGCGTTGTCGTACCCTCACCTGGACCCTAAACCGTCCCCGTCCCCTAACCCTAACCCTAGCCCGAACCCTAACCCTAACCCTTCCCCGAAGCCTGACCCTCACCCGTCCCCTAATCCTAACCCGTACGCTGACACTGACCCGCGCCCTCACACGTACGCTCCCCCTAAAGCGTTGTCGTACCCTCACCTGGACCCTAAACCGTCCCCGTCCCCTAACCCTAACCCTAGCCCGAACCCTAACCCTAACCCTTCCCCGAAGCATGACCCTCACCCGTCCCCTAATCCTAACCCGTACGCTGACACTGACCCGCGCCCTCACACGTACGCTCCCCCTAAAGCGTTGTCGTACCCTCACCTGGACCCTAAACCGTCCCCGTCCCCTAACCCTAACCCTAGCCCGAACCCTAACCCTAACCCTTCCCCGAAGCCTGACCCTCACCCGTCCCCTAATCCTAACCCGTACGCTGACACTGACCCGCGCCCTCACACGTACGCTCTCCCTAAAGCGTTGTCGTACCCTCACCTGGACCCTAAACCGTCCCCGTCCCCTAACCCTAACCCTAGCCCGAACCCTAACCCTAACCCTTCCCCGAAGCCTGACCCTCACCCGTCCCCTAATCCTAACCCGTACGCTGACACTGACCCGCGCCCTCACACGTACGCTCCCCCTAAAGCATTGTCGTACCCTCACCTGGACCCTAAACTGTCCCCGTCCCCTAACCCTAACCCTAGCCCGAACCCTAACCCTAACACTTCCCCGAAGCCTGACCCTCACCCGTCCCCTAATCCTAACCCGTACGCTGACACTGACCCGCGCCCTCACACGTACGCTCCCCCTAAAGCGTTGTCGTACCCTCACCTGGACCCTAAACCGTCCCCGTCCCCTAACCCTAACCCTAGCCCGAACCCTAACCCTAACCCTTCCCCGAAGCCTGACCCTCACCCGTCCCCTAATCCTAACCCGTACGCTGACACTGACCCGTGCCCTCACACGTACGCTCCCCCTAAAGCGTTGTCGTACCCTCACCTGGACCCTAAACCGTCCCCGTCCCCTAACCCTAACCCTATCCCGAACCCTAAACCTAACCCTTCCCCGAAGCCTGACCCTCACCCGTCCCCTAATCCTAACCCGTATGCTGACACTGACCCGCGCCCTCACACGTACGCTCCCCCTAAAGCGTTGTCGTACCCTCACCTGGACCCTAAACCGTCCCCGTCCCCTAACCCTAACCCTAGCCCGAACCCTAACCCTAACCCTTCCCCGAAGCCTGACCCTCACCCGTCCCCTAATCCTAACCCGTACGCTGACACTGACCCGCGCCCTCACACGTACGCTCCCCCTAAAGCGTTGTCGTACCCTCACCTGGACCCTAAACCGTCCCCGTCCCCTAACCCTAACCCTAGCCCGAACCCTAACCCTAACCCTTCCCCGAAGCCTGACCCTCACCCGTCCCCTAATCCTAACCCGTACGCTGACACTGACCCGCGCCCTCACACGTACGCTCCCCCTAAAGCGTTGTCGTACCCTCACCTGGACCCCAAACCGTCCCCGTCCCCTAACCCTAACCCTAGCCCGAACCCTAACCCTAACCCTTCCCCGAAGCCTGACCCTCACCCGTCCCCTAATCCTAACCCGTACGCTGACACTGACCCGCGCCCTCACACGTACGCTCCCCCTAAAGCGTTGTCGTACCCTCACCTGGACCCTAAACCGTCCCCGTCCCCTAACCCTAACCCTAGCCCGAACCCTAACCCTAACCCTTCCCCGAAGCCTGACCCTCACCCGTCCCCTAATCCTAACCCGTACGCTGACACTGACCCACGCCCTCACACGTACGCTCCCCCTAAAGCGTTGTCGTACCCTCACCTGGACCCTAAACCGTCCCCGTCCCCTAACCCTAACCCTAGCCCGAACCCTAACCCTAACCCTTCCCCGAAGCCTGACCCTCACCCGTCCCCTAATCCTAACCCGTACGCTGACACTGACCCGCGCCCTCACACGTACGCTCCCCCTAAAGCGTTGTCGTACCCTCACCTGGACCCTAAACCGTCCCCGTCCCCTAACCCTAACCCTAGCCCGAACCCTAACCCTAACCCTTCCCCGAAGCCTGACCCTCACCCGTCCCCTAATCCTAACCCGTACGCTGACACTGACCCGCGCCCTCACACGTACGCTCCCCCTAAAGCGTTGTCGTACCCTCACCTGGACCCTAAACCGTCCCCGTCCCCTAACCCTAACCCTAGCCCGAACCCTAACCCTAAACCTTCCCCGAAGCCTGACCCTCACCCGTCCCCTAATCCTAACCCGTACGCTGACACTGACCCGCGCCCTCACACGTACGCTCCCCCTAAAGCGTTGTCGTACCCTCACCTGGACCCTAAACCGTCCCCGTCCCCTAACCCTAACCCTAGCCCGAACCCTAACCCTAACCCTTCCCCGAAGCCTGACCCTCACCCGTCCCCTAATCCTAACTCGTACGCTGACACTGACCCGCGCCCTCACACGTACGCTCCCCCTAAAGCGTTGTCGTACCCTCACCTGGACCCTAAACCGTCCCCGTCCCCTAACCCTAACCCTAGCCCGAACCCTAACCCTAACCCTTCCCCGAAGCCTGACCCTCACCCGTCCCCTAATCCTAACCCGTACGCTGACACTGACCCGCGCCCTCACACGTACGCTCCCCCTAAAGCGTTGTCGTACCCTCACCTGGACCCTAAACCGTCCCCGTCCCCTAACCCTAACCCTAGCCCGAACCCTAACCCTAACCCTTCCCCGAAGCCTGACCCTCACCCGTCCCCTAATCCTAACCCGTACGCTGACACTGACCCGCGCCCTCACACGTACGCTCCCCCTAAAGCGTTGTCGTACCCTCACCTGGACCCTAAACCGTCCCCGTCCCCTAACCCTAACCCTAGCCCGAACCCTAACCCTAACCCTTCCCCGAAGCCTGACCCTCACCCGTCCCCTAATCCTAACCCGTACGCTGACACTGACCCGCACCCTCACACGTACGCTCCCCCTAAAGCGTTGTCGTACCCTCACCTGGACCCTAAACCGTCCCCGTCCCCTAACCCTAACCCTAGCCCGAACCCTAACCCTAAACCTTCCCCGAAGCCTGACCCTCACCCGTCCCCTAATCCTAACCCGTACGCTGACACTGACCCGCGCCCTCACACGTACGCTCCCCCTAAAGCGTTGTCGTACCCTCACCTGGACCCTAAACCGTCCCCGTCCCCTAACCCTAACCCTAGCCCGAACCCTAACCCTAAACCTTCCCCTAAGCCTGACACTCACCCGTCCCCTAATCCTAACCCGTACGCTGACACTGACCCGCGCCCTCACACGTACGCTCCCCCTAAAGCGTTGTCGTACCCTCACCTGGACCCTAAACCGTCCCCGTCCCCTAACCCTAACCCTAGCCCGAACCCTAACCCTAACCCTTCCCCGAAGCCTGACCCTCACCCGTCCCCTAATCCTAACCCGTACGCTGACACTGACCCGCGCCCTCACACGTACGCTCCCCCTAAAGCGTTGTCGTACCCTCACCTGGACCCTAAACCGTCCCCGTCCCCTAACCCTAACCCTAGCCCGAACCCTAACCCTAAACCTTCCCCGAAGCCTGACCCTCACCCGTCCCCTAATCCTAACCCGTACGCTGACACTGACCCGCGCCCTCACACGTACGCTCCCCCTAAAGCGTTGTCGTACCCTCACCTGGACCCTAAACCGTCCCCGTCCCCTAACCCTAACCCTAGCCCGAACCCTAACCCTAACCCTTCCCCGAAGCCTGACCCTCACCCGTCCCCTAATCCTAACCCGTACGCTGACACTGACCCGCGCCCTCACACGTACGCTCCCCCTAAAGCGTTGTCGTACCCTCACCTGGACCCTAAACCGTCCCCGTCCCCTAACCCTAACCCTAGCCCGAACCCTAACCCTAACCCTTCCCCGAAGCCTGACCCTCACCCGTCCCCTAATCCTAACCCGTACGCTGACACTGACCCGCGCCCTCACACGTACGCTCCCCCTAAAGCGTTGTCGTACCCTCACCTGGACCCTAAACCGTCCCCGTCCCCTAACCCTAACCCTAGCCCGAACCCTAACCCTAACCCTTCCCCGAAGCCTGACCCTCACCCGTCCCCTAATCCTAACCCGTACGCTGACACTGACCCGCGCCCTCACACGTACGCTCCCCCTAAAGCGTTGTCGTACCCTCACCTGGACCCTAAACCGTCCCCGTCCCCTAACCCTAACCCTAGCCCGAACCCTAACCCTAACCCTTCCCCGAAGCCTGACCCTCACCCGTCCCCTAATCCTAACCCGTACGCTGACACTGACCCGCGCCCTCACACGTACGCTCCCCCTAAAGCGTTGTCGTACCCTCACCTGGACCCTAAACCGTCCCCGTCCCCTAACCCTAACCCTAGCCCGAACCCTAACCCTAACCCTTCCCCGAAGCCTGACCCTCACCCGTCCCCTAATCCTAACCCGTACGCTGACACTGACCCGCGCCCTCACACGTACGCTCCCCCTAAAGCGTTGTCGTACCCTCACCTGGACCCTAAACCGTCCCCGTCCCCTAACCCTAACCCTAGCCCGAACCCTAACCCTAACCCTTCCCCGAAGCCTGACCCTCACCCGTCCCCTAATCCTAACCCGTACGCTGACACTGACCCGCGCCCTCACACGTACGCTCCCCCTAAAGCGTTGTCGTACCCTCACCTGGACCCTAAACCGTCCCCGTCCCCTAACCCTAACCCTAGCCCGAACCCTAACCCTAACCCTTCCCCGAAGCCTGACCCTCACCCGTCCCCTAATCCTAACCCGTACGCTGACACTGACCCGCGCCCTCACACGTACGCTCCCCCTAAAGCGTTGTCGTACCCTCACCTGGACCCTAAACCGTCCCCGTCCCCTAACCCTAACCCTAGCCCGAACCCTAACCCTAACCCTTCCCCGAAGCCTGACCCTCACCCGTCCCCTAATCCTAACCCGTACGCTGACACTGACCCGCGCCCTCACACGTACGCTCCCCCTAAAGCGTTGTCGTACCCTCACCTGGACCCTAAACCGTCCCCGTCCCCTAACCCTAACCCTAGCCCGAACCCTAACCCTAACCCTTCCCCGAAGCCTGACCCTCACCCGTCCCCTAATCCTAACCCGTACGCTGACACTGACCCGCGCCCTCACACGTACGCTCCCCCTAAAGCGTTGTCGTACCCTCACCTGGACCCTAAACCGTCCCCGTCCCCTAACCCTAACCCTAGCCCGAACCCTAACCCTAACCCTTCCCCGAAGCCTGACCCTCACCCGTCCCCTAATCCTAACCCGTACGCTGACACTGACCCGCGCCCTCACACGTACGCTCCCCCTAAAGCGTTGTCGTACCCTCACCTGGACCCTAAACCGTCCCCGTCCCCTAACCCTAACCCTAGCCCGAACCCTAACCCTAACCCTTCCCCGAAGCCTGACCCTCACCCGTCCCCTAATCCTAACCCGTACGCTGACACTGACCCGCGCCCTCACACGTACGCTCCCCCTAAAGCGTTGTCGTACCCTCACCTGGACCCTAAACCGTCCCCGTCCCCTAACCCTAACCCTAGCCCGAACCCTAACCCTAACCCTTCCCCGAAGCCTGACCCTCACCCGTCCCCTAATCCTAACCCGTACGCTGACACTGACCCGCGCCCTCACACGTACGCTCCCCCTAAAGCGTTGTCGTACCCTCACCTGGACCCTAAACCGTCCCCGTCCCCTAACCCTAACCCTAGCCCGAACCCTAACCCTAACCCTTCCCCGAAGCCTGACCCTCACCCGTCCCCTAATCCTAACCCGTACGCTGACACTGACCCGCGCCCTCACACGTACGCTCCCCCTAAAGCGTTGTCGTACCCTCACCTGGACCCTAAACCGTCCCCGTCCCCTAACCCTAACCCTAGCCCGAACCCTAACCCTAACCCTTCCCCGAAGCCTGACCCTCACCCGTCCCCTAATCCTAACCCGTACGCTGACACTGACCCGCGCCCTCACACGTACGCTCCCCCTAAAGCGTTGTCGTACCCTCACCTGGACCCTAAACCGTCCCCGTCCCCTAACCCTAACCCTAGCCCGAACCCTAACCCTAACCCTTCCCCGAAGCCTGACCCTCACCCGTCCCCTAATCCTAACCCGTACGCTGACACTGACCCGCGCCCTCACACGTACGCTCCCCCTAAAGCGTTGTCGTACCCTCACCTGGACCCTAAACCGTCCCCGTCCCCTAACCCTAACCCTAGCCCGAACCCTAACCCTAACCCTTCCCCGAAGCCTGACCCTCACCCGTCCCCTAATCCTAACCCGTACGCTGACACTGACCCGCGCCCTCACACGTACGCTCCCCCTAAAGCGTTGTCGTACCCTCACCTGGACCCTAAACCGTCCCCGTCCCCTAACCCTAACCCTAGCCCGAACCCTAACCCTAACCCTTCCCCGAAGCCTGACCCTCACCCGTCCCCTAATCCTAACCCGTACGCTGACACTGACCCGCGCCCTCACACGTACGCTCCCCCTAAAGCGTTGTCGTACCCTCACCTGGACCCTAAACCGTCCCCGTCCCCTAACCCTAACCCTAGCCCGAACCCTAACCCTAACCCTTCCCCGAAGCCTGACCCTCACCCGTCCCCTAATCCTAACCCGTACGCTGACACTGACCCGCGCCCTCACACGTACGCTCCCCCTAAAGCGTTGTCGTACCCTCACCTGGACCCTAAACCGTCCCCGTCCCCTAACCCTAACCCTAGCCCGAACCCTAACCCTAACCCTTCCCCGAAGCCTGACCCTCACCCGTCCCCTAATCCTAACCCGTACGCTGACACTGACCCGCGCCCTCACACGTACGCTCCCCCTAAAGCGTTGTCGTACCCTCACCTGGACCCTAAACCGTCCCCGTCCCCTAACCCTAACCCTAGCCCGAACCCTAACCCTAACCCTTCCCCGAAGCCTGACCCTCACCCGTCCCCTAATCCTAACCCGTACGCTGACACTGACCCGCGCCCTCACACGTACGCTCCCCCTAAAGCGTTGTCGTACCCTCACCTGGACCCTAAACCGTCCCCGTCCCCTAACCCTAACCCTAGCCCGAACCCTAACCCTAACCCTTCCCCGAAGCCTGACCCTCACCCGTCCCCTAATCCTAACCCGTACGCTGACACTGACCCGCGCCCTCACACGTACGCTCCCCCTAAAGCGTTGTCGTACCCTCACCTGGACCCTAAACCGTCCCCGTCCCCTAACCCTAACCCTAGCCCGAACCCTAACCCTAACCCTTCCCCGAAGCCTGACCCTCACCCGTCCCCTAATCCTAACCCGTACGCTGACACTGACCCGCGCCCTCACACGTACGCTCCCCCTAAAGCGTTGTCGTACCCTCACCTGGACCCTAAACCGTCCCCGTCCCCTAACCCTAACCCTAGCCCGAACCCTAACCCTAACCCTTCCCCGAAGCCTGACCCTCACCCGTCCCCTAATCCTAACCCGTACGCTGACACTGACCCGCGCCCTCACACGTACGCTCCCCCTAAAGCGTTGTCGTACCCTCACCTGGACCCTAAACCGTCCCCGTCCCCTAACCCTAACCCTAGCCCGAACCCTAACCCTAACCCTTCCCCGAAGCCTGACCCTCACCCGTCCCCTAATCCTAACCCGTACGCTGACACTGACCCGCGCCCTCACACGTACGCTCCCCCTAAAGCGTTGTCGTACCCTCACCTGGACCCTAAACCGTCCCCGTCCCCTAACCCTAACCCTAGCCCGAACCCTAACCCTAACCCTTCCCCGAAGCCTGACCCTCACCCGTCCCCTAATCCTAACCCGTACGCTGACACTGACCCGCGCCCTCACACGTACGCTCCCCCTAAAGCGTTGTCGTACCCTCACCTGGACCCTAAACCGTCCCCGTCCCCTAACCCTAACCCTAGCCCGAACCCTAACCCTAACCCTTCCCCGAAGCCTGACCCTCACCCGTCCCCTAATCCTAACCCGTACGCTGACACTGACCCGCGCCCTCACACGTACGCTCCCCCTAAAGCGTTGTCGTACCCTCACCTGGACCCTAAACCGTCCCCGTCCCCTAACCCTAACCCTAGCCCGAACCCTAACCCTAACCCTTCCCCGAAGCCTGACCCTCACCCGTCCCCTAATCCTAACCCGTACGCTGACACTGACCCGCGCCCTCACACGTACGCTCCCCCTAAAGCGTTGTCGTACCCTCACCTGGACCCTAAACCGTCCCCGTCCCCTAACCCTAACCCTAGCCCGAACCCTAACCCTAACCCTTCCCCGAAGCCTGACCCTCACCCGTCCCCTAATCCTAACCCGTACGCTGACACTGACCCGCGCCCTCACACGTACGCTCCCCCTAAAGCGTTGTCGTACCCTCACCTGGACCCTAAACCGTCCCCGTCCCCTAACCCTAACCCTAGCCCGAACCCTAACCCTAACCCTTCCCCGAAGCCTGACCCTCACCCGTCCCCTAATCCTAACCCGTACGCTGACACTGACCCGCGCCCTCACACGTACGCTCCCCCTAAAGCGTTGTCGTACCCTCACCTGGACCCTAAACCGTCCCCGTCCCCTAACCCTAACCCTAGCCCGAACCCTAACCCTAACCCTTCCCCGAAGCCTGACCCTCACCCGTCCCCTAATCCTAACCCGTACGCTGACACTGACCCGCGCCCTCACACGTACGCTCCCCCTAAAGCGTTGTCGTACCCTCACCTGGACCCTAAACCGTCCCCGTCCCCTAACCCTAACCCTAGCCCGAACCCTAACCCTAACCCTTCCCCGAAGCCTGACCCTCACCCGTCCCCTAATCCTAACCCGTACGCTGACACTGACCCGCGCCCTCACACGTACGCTCCCCCTAAAGCGTTGTCGTACCCTCACCTGGACCCTAAACCGTCCCCGTCCCCTAACCCTAACCCTAGCCCGAACCCTAACCCTAACCCTTCCCCGAAGCCTGACCCTCACCCGTCCCCTAATCCTAACCCGTACGCTGACACTGACCCGCGCCCTCACACGTACGCTCCCCCTAAAGCGTTGTCGTACCCTCACCTGGACCCTAAACCGTCCCCGTCCCCTAACCCTAACCCTAGCCCGAACCCTAACCCTAACCCTTCCCCGAAGCCTGACCCTCACCCGTCCCCTAATCCTAACCCGTACGCTGACACTGACCCGCGCCCTCACACGTACGCTCCCCCTAAAGCGTTGTCGTACCCTCACCTGGACCCTAAACCGTCCCCGTCCCCTAACCCTAACCCTAGCCCGAACCCTAACCCTAACCCTTCCCCGAAGCCTGACCCTCACCCGTCCCCTAATCCTAACCCGTACGCTGACACTGACCCGCGCCCTCACACGTACGCTCCCCCTAAAGCGTTGTCGTACCCTCACCTGGACCCTAAACCGTCCCCGTCCCCTAACCCTAACCCTAGCCCGAACCCTAACCCTAACCCTTCCCCGAAGCCTGACCCTCACCCGTCCCCTAATCCTAACCCGTACGCTGACACTGACCCGCGCCCTCACACGTACGCTCCCCCTAAAGCGTTGTCGTACCCTCACCTGGACCCTAAACCGTCCCCGTCCCCTAACCCTAACCCTAGCCCGAACCCTAACCCTAACCCTTCCCCGAAGCCTGACCCTCACCCGTCCCCTAATCCTAACCCGTACGCTGACACTGACCCGCGCCCTCACACGTACGCTCCCCCTAAAGCGTTGTCGTACCCTCACCTGGACCCTAAACCGTCCCCGTCCCCTAACCCTAACCCTAGCCCGAACCCCCTAACCCTAACCCTTCCCCGAAGCCTGACCCTCACCCGTCCCCTAATCCTAACCCGTACGCTGACACTGACCCGCGCCCTCACACGTACGCTCCCCCTAAAGCGTTGTCGTACCCTCACCTGGACCCTAAACCGTCCCCGTCCCCTAACCCTAACCCTAGCCCGAACCCTAACCCTAACCCTTCCCCGAAGCCTGACCCTCACCCGTCCCCTAATCCTAACCCGTACGCTGACACTGACCCGCGCCCTCACACGTACGCTCCCCCTAAAGCGTTGTCGTACCCTCACCTGGACCCTAAACCGTCCCCGTCCCCTAACCCTAACCCTAGCCCGAACCCTAACCCTAACCCTTCCCCGAAGCCTGACCCTCACCCGTCCCCTAATCCTAACCCGTACGCTGACACTGACCCGCGCCCTCACACGTACGCTCCCCCTAAAGCGTTGTCGTACCCTCACCTGGACCCTAAACCGTCCCCGTCCCCTAACCCTAACCCTAGCCCGAACCCTAACCCTAACCCTTCCCCGAAGCCTGACCCTCACCCGTCCCCTAATCCTAACCCGTACGATACTCCTCACACGTACGCTCCCCCTAAAGCGTTGTCGTACCCTCACCTGGACCCTAAACCGTCCCCGTCCCCTAACCCTAACCCTAGCCCGAACCCTAACCCTAACCCTTCCCCGAAGCCTGACCCTCACCCGTCCCCTAATCCTAACCCGTACG
>NW_028132533.1:0-48596 GCF_964374135.1 Grampus griseus | reverse complement strand
AGCCTTGTTATGCTGATGGGCGGGATGTAAATTGCCAACAGACACTCGGGAGAAGTGTATGGTGTTTCCTGAAACATCTAAAAAACAAAGCAACAGAGCCTAGGGCACTTCCACTTATGGTCCTATAGCTTAGGGAAATTAAAATCAAAAAGACACAGCCACCCCAAAGTTTGGGACGCCTCTGTTTACAAGAACCTCGTTTACCGTACAAGTTCAATGTCACAGAAAGTGAAAAATGGATAAAGAACTTGTGGTACTTACGTACAATGCAGTATCACTCAGCAATGAAATCTATGTCATCAGGCCCGTAGCAGCATAATGAGTGGATTCAGGTACGATGATTCTAACTGAAATAAGTCACACAGAAAAAGAAACATCATAAGATATCACTAATACACGGAATGTAAACTTGGCTACACAGGAACTGAATTCCAAAACAGAACAGGGTCTCAAATTTAGAAAACCAACTTATGCTTGCTTAAGGGGAAAGGTGAGTTGGGGTGCTGCATAAAACCAGAGATTGAAATGAGCACAGATAAAGTTCCTTAAGCCAAATATGGAATAGACAAGAGCTACTCCTTGCTCAACGAAATGGACTCAACACACCATATTAAACGCCTAAGAATGTACCTGACTAGTAAGTATCTTAAAACCTATGGATTGCTATGTCTCCAAAAGAGAATCAAGCGTGTGTACAGGGGCATAAACGCAGCAGTGATAGGATTGGAGAGGTTCGGTGAGCAAATGAAGACCCTTTGAAGTCATATTGCATGGTACCCATTACACGGGTCTCAACTCTCCAGGTTTAAGGTATTCTTCCTTCAGCTAAAACATGCATGTGGAACCCAGAATATGATCAACCGTGTGAACGGGAGACGTGTTCAAATATGTCTCAGTTTTCCTCCCCTGGTACTCGGGTGCAACATTCCAGACGCTTTACTAACACTCTCCCCACTTGGAGAGTCAGCGCCTTTAACCTCCTGTTTGGCCCAGTTTGCAATTTCTGCGGAAGATGAACAGGAATAGCGAGAACCAATGAGAGACTAGCTGGAGGTGTCTGGACGGGCAAATTTAACTCTCATTTCCCACCAGAAAGAGGAAATAACCAAAGGCTCAGCGTGCCGTGCCAGAACCACATTAGGGCCTGAAGCCATCCTGCGGTGTTGCGGCCAGCTCAAAAGAAAGCAAGTTGAAGAAAGGAGCTCAGGGACACTGTAATTCACAAACCTGCAGAGTTATAAATGACAGCTATCGTCCAAAAATATACTGAAGTAAGGCTGCCAAGAGGACTTGAAAGCGGGGCAGAATTGCAGGAAACCGATTTCAGGAGGTAGACTGGAATTGCATTGAAAGCATAGGAAAAGAGGCAGAACGTCCACAATGATGCACTTGGCCAAAAAGGGCGTATGCGTTTTTTCCTGAATATATTCAGGAAAAAACGCATACGCCCTTTTTGGCCAACAAAGCAAGCTTGCAAAGGAAATCTGCACTACAATGAAGTCTCACTTCTCCCCGGTCAAAAGGGCCATCTGAAAAAAGTGTAAAATCCAGAAAGGCAGGACAGGCCATGGAGAACTGGGAGCCTTGTTATGCTGATGGGCGGGATGTAAATTGCCAACAGACACTCGGGAGAAGTGTATGGTGTTTCCTGAAACATCTAAAAAACAAAGCAACAGAGCCTAGGGCACTTCCACTTATGGTCCTATAGCTTAGGGAAATTAAAATCAAAAAGACACAGCCACCCCAAAGTTTGGGACGCCTCTGTTTACAAGAACCTCGTTTACCGTACAAGTTCAATGTCACAGAAAGTGAAAAATGGATAAAGAACTTGTGGTACTTACGTACAATGCAGTATCACTCAGCAATGAAATCTATGTCATCAGGCCCTTAGCAGCACAATGAGTGGATTCAGGTATGATGATTCTAACTGAAATAAGTCACACAGAAAAAGAAACATCATAAGATATCACTAATACACGGAATGTAAACTTGGCTACACAGGAACTGAATTCCAAAACAGAACAGGGTCTCAAATTTAGAAAACCAACTTATGCTTGCTTAAGGGGAAAGGTGAGTTGGGGTGCTGCATAAAACCAGAGATTGAAATGAGCACAGATAAAGTTCCTTAAGCCAAATATGGAATAGACAAGAGCTACTCCTTGCTCAACGAAATGGACTCAACACACCATATTAAACGCCTAAGAATGTACCTGACTAGTAAGTATCTTAAAACCTATGGATTGCTATGTCTCCAAAAGAGAATCAAGCGTGTGTACAGGGGCATAAACGCAGCAGTGATAGGATTGGAGAGATTCGGTGAGCAAATGAAGACCCTTTGAAGTCATATTGCATGGTACCCATTACACGGGTCTCAACTCTCCAGGTTTAAGGTATTCTTCCTTCAGCTAAAACATGCATGTGGAACCCAGAGTATGATCAACCGTGTGAACGGGAGACGTGTTCAAATATGTCTCAGTTTTCCTCCCCTGGTACTCGGGTGCAACATTCCAGACGCTTTACTAACACTCTCCCCACTTGGAGAGTCAGCGCCTTTAACCTCCTGTTTGGCCCAGTTTGCAATTTCTGCGGAAGATGAACAGGAATAGCGAGAACCAATGAGAGACTAGCTGGAGGTGTCTGGACGGGCAAATTTAACTCTCAGTTCCCACCAGGAAGAGGAAATAACCAAAGGCTCAGCGTGCCGTGCCGGAACCAGATTAAGGCCTGAAGCCATCCTGCGGTGTTGCGGCCAGCTCAAAAGAAAGCGAGTTGAAGAAAGGAGCTCAGGGACACTGTAATTCACAAACCTGCAGAGTTATAAATGACAGCTATCGTCCAAAAATATACTGAAGTAAGGCTGCCAAGAGGACTTGAAAGTGGGGCAGAATTGCAGGAAACCGATTTCAGGAGGTAGACTGGAATTGCATTGAAAGCATAGGAAAAGAGGCAGAACGTCCACAATGATGCACTTGGCCAAAAAGGGCGTATGCGTTTTTTCCTGAATATATTCAGGAAAAAACGCATACGCCCTTTTTGGCCAACCAAGCAAGCTTGCAAAGGAAATCTGCACTACAATGAAGTCTCACTTCTCCCCGGTCAAAAGGGCCATCTGAAAAAAGTGTAAAATCCAGAAACGCAGGACAGGCCATGGAGAACTGGGAGCCTTGTTATGCTGATGGGCGGGATGTAAATTGCCAACAGACACTCGGGAGAAGTGTATGGTGTTTCCTGAAACATCTAAAAAACAAAGCAACAGAGCCTAGGGCACTTCCACTTATGGTCCTATAGCTTAGGGAAATTAAAATCAAAAAGACACAGCCACCCCAAAGTTTGGGACGCCTCTGTTTACAAGAACCTCGTTTACCGTACAAGTTCAATGTCACAGAAAGTGAAAAATGGATAAAGAACTTGTGGTACTTACGTACAATGCAGTATCACTCAGCAATGAAATCTATGTCATCAGGCCCGTAGCAGCATAATGAGTGGATTCAGGTACGATGATTCTAACTGAAATAAGTCACACAGAAAAAGAAACATCATAAGATATCACTAATACACGGAATGTAAACTTGGCTACACAGGAACTGAATTCCAAAACAGAACAGGGTCTCAAATTTAGAAAACCAACTTATGCTTGCTTAAGGGGAAAGGTGAGTTGGGGTGCTGCATAAAACCAGAGATTGAAATGAGCACAGATAAAGTTCCTTAAGCCAAATATGGAATAGACAAGAGCTACTCCTTGCTCAACGAAATGGACTCAACACACCATATTAAACGCCTAAGAATGTACCTGACTAGTAAGTATCTTAAAACCTATGGATTGCTATGTCTCCAAAAGAGAATCAAGCGTGTGTACAGGGGCATAAACGCAGCAGTGATAGGATTGGAGAGGTTCGGTGAGCAAATGAAGACCCTTTGAAGTCATATTGCATGGTACCCATTACACGGGTCTCAACTCTCCAGGTTTAAGGTATTCTTCCTTCAGCTAAAACATGCATGTGGAACCCAGAGTATGATCAACCGTGTGAACGGGAGACGTGTTCAAATATGTCTCAGTTTTCCTCCCCTGGTACTCGGGTGCAACATTCCAGACGCTTTACTAACACTCTCCCCACTTGGAGAGTCAGCGCCTTTAACCTCCTGTTTGGCCCAGTTTGCAATTTCTGCGGAAGATGAACAGGAATAGCGAGAACCAATGAGAGACTAGCTGGAGGTGTCTGGACGGGCAAATTTAACTCTCATTTCCCACCAGGAAGAGGAAATAACCAAAGGCTCAGCGTGCCGTGCCAGAACCACATTAGGGCCTGAAGCCATCCTGCGGTGTTGCAGCCAGCTCAAAAGAAAGCGAGTTGAAGAAAGGAGCTCAGGGACACTGTAATTCACAAACCTGCAGAGTTATAAATGACAGCTATCGTCCAAAAATATACTGAAGTAAGGCTGCCAAGAGGACTTGAAAGCGGGGCAGAATTGCAGGAAACCGATTTCAGGAGGTAGACTGGAATTGCATTGAAAGCATAGGAAAAGAGGCAGAACGTCCACAATGATGCACTTGGCCAAAAAGGGCGTATGCGTTTTTTCCTGAATATATTCAGGAAAAAACGCATACGCCCTTTTTGGCCAACCAAGCAAGCTTGCAAAGGAAATCTGCACTACAATGAAGTCTCACTTCTCCCCGGTCAAAAGGGCCATCTGAAAAAAGTGTAAAATCCAGAAACGCAGGACAGGCCATGGAGAACTGGGAGCCTTGTTATGCTGATGGGCGGGATGTAAATTGCCAACAGACACTCGGGAGAAGTGTATGGTGTTTCCTGAAACATCTAAAAAACAAAGCAACAGAGCCTAGGGCACTTCCACTTATGGTCCTATAGCTTAGGGAAATTAAAATCAAAAAGACACAGCCACCCCAAAGTTTGGGACGCCTCTGTTTACAAGAACCTCGTTTACCGTACAAGTTCAATGTCACAGAAAGTGAAAAATGGATAAAGAACTTGTGGTACTTACGTACAATGCAGTATCACTCAGCAATGAAATCTATGTCATCAGGCCCGTAGCAGCATAATGAGTGGATTCAGGTACGATGATTCTAACTGAAATAAGTCACACAGAAAAAGAAACATCATAAGATATCACTAATACACGGAATGTAAACTTGGCTACACAGGAACTGAATTCCAAAACAGAACAGGGTCTCAAATTTAGAAAACCAACTTATGCTTGCTTAAGGGGAAAGGTGAGTTGGGGTGCTGCATAAAACCAGAGATTGAAATGAGCACAGATAAAGTTCCTTAAGCCAAATATGGAATAGACAAGAGCTACTCCTTGCTCAACGAAATGGACTCAACACACCATATTAAACGCCTAAGAATGTACCTGACTAGTAAGTATCTTAAAACCTATGGATTGCTATGTCTCCAAAAGAGAATCAAGCGTGTGTACAGGGGCATAAACGCAGCAGTGATAGGATTGGAGAGATTCAGTGAGCAAATGAAGACCCTTTGAAGTCATATTGCATGGTACCCATTACACGGGTCTCAACTCTCCAGGTTTAAGGTATTCTTCCTTCAGCTAAAACATGCATGTGGAACCCAGAGTATGATCAACCGTGTGAATGGGAGACGTGTTCAAAAATGTCTCAGTTTTCCTCCCCTGGTACTCGGGTGCAACATTCCAGACGCTTTACTAACACTCTCCCCACTTGGAGAGTCAGCGCCTTTAACCTCCTGTTTGGCCCAGTTTGCAATTTCTGCGGAAGATGAACAGGAATAGCGAGAACCAATGAGAGACTAGCTGGAGGTGTCTGGACGGGCAAATTTAACTCTCATTTCCCACCAGGAAGAGGAAATAACCAAAGGCTCAGCGTGCCGTGCCAGAACCACATTAGGGCCTGAAGCCATCCTGCGGTGTTGCGGCCAGCTCAAAAGAAAGCGAGTTGAAGAAAGGAGCTCAGGGGCACTGTAATTCACAAACCTGCAGAGTTATAAATGACAGCTATCGTCCAAAAATATACTGAAGTAAGGCTGCCAAGAGGACTTGAAAGCGGGGCAGAATTGCAGGAAACCGATTTCAGGAGGTAGACTGGAATTGCATTGAAAGCATAGGAAAAGAGGCAGAACGTCCACAATGATGCACTTGGCCAAAAAGGGCGTATGCGTTTTTTCCTGAATTAATTCAGGAAAAAACGCATACGCCCTTTTTGGCCAACCAAGCAAGCTTGCAAAGGAAATCTGCACTACAATGAAGTCTCACTTCCCCCCGGTCAAAAGGGCCATCTGAAAAAAGTGTAAAATCCAGAAAGGCAGGACAGGCCATGGAGAACTGGGAGCCTTGTTATGCTGATGGGCGGGATGTAAATTGCCAACAGACACTCGGGAGAAGTGTATGGTGTTTCCTGAAACATCTAAAAAACAAAGCAACAGAGCCTAGGGCACTTCCACTTATGGTCCTATAGCTTAGGGAAATTAAAATCAAAAAGACACAGCCACCACAAAGTTTGGGACGCCTCTGTTTACAAGAACCTCGTTTACAGTACAAGTTCAACATCGCACAAAGTGAAAAATGGATAAAGAAGTTGTGGTATTTACTTACAAAGCAATATCACTCAGTAATGAAATCTATGTCATCAGGCCCTTAGCAGCATAATGAGTGTATTCAGGTACGATGATTCTAACTGAAATAAGTCACACAGAAAAAGAAACATCATAAGATATCAGTAATACATGGAATGTAAACTTGGCTACACAGGAACTGAATTACAGAACAGAACACGGTCTCAAATTTAGAAAACCAACTTATGCTTGCTTAAGCGGAAAGGTGAGTTGGGGTGCTGCATAAAACCAGAGATTGAAATGAGAACAGATAAAGTTCCTTAAGCCAAATATGGAATAGACAAGAGGTACTCTTTGCTCAAAGAAATGGACTCAACACCACATATTAAACGCCTAAGAATGTACCTGACTAGTAAGTATCTTAAAACCTATGGATTGCTATGTCTCCGAAAGAGAATCAAGCATGTGTACAGGGGCATAAACGCAGCAGTGATAGGATTGGAGAGGTTCAGTGAGCAAATGAAGACCCTTTGAAGTCATATTGCATGGTACCCATTCCACAGGTTTCAACTACCCAGGTTTAAGGTATTCTTCCTTCAGCTAAAACATGCATGTGGAACCTAGAGTATGATCAACCATGTGATCGGGAGACGTGTTCAAATATGTCTCAGTTTTCATACCCTGGTACTCGGGTGCAAAATTCCAGACGCTTTACTAACACTCTCCCGACTTGGAGAGTCAGTCCCTTTAACCTCCTGTTTGGCCTAGTTTGCAATTTCTGCGGAAGATGAAC
Organism: Grampus griseus; assembly: GCF_964374135.1. Classification (NCBI taxonomy): domain Eukaryota; kingdom Metazoa; phylum Chordata; class Mammalia; order Artiodactyla; family Delphinidae; genus Grampus; species Grampus griseus. The sequence continues at coordinate 41,258 of NW_028132533.1, read as the reverse complement.
AGGAATAGCGAGAAACAATGAGAGACTAGCTGGAGGTGTCTGGACGGCCAAATTTATCTCTCATTTCCCACCAGGAAGAGGAAATAACCAAAGGCTCAGCGTGCCGTGCCAGAACCACATTAGGGCCTGAAGCCATCCTGCGGTGTTGCAGCCAGCTCAAAAGAAAGCGAGTTGAAGAAAGGAGCTCAGGGACACCGTAATTCACAAACCTGCAGAGTTATAAATGACAGCTATCGTCCAAAAATATACTGAAGTAAGGCTGCCAAGAGGACTTGAAAGCGGGGCAGAATTGCAGGAAACCGATTTCAGGAGGTAGACTGGAATTGCATTGAAAGCATAGGAAAAGAGGCAGAACGTCCACAATGATGCACTTGGCCAAAAAGGGCGTATGCGTTTTTTCCTGAATATATTCAGGAAAAAACGCATACGCCCTTTTTGGCCAACCAAGCAAGCTTGCAAAGGAAATCTGCACTACAATGAAGTCTCACTTCTCCCCGGTCAAAAGGGCCATCTGAAAAAAGTGTAAAATCCAGAAAGGCAGGACAGGCCATGGAGAACTGGGAGCCTTGTTATGCTGATGGGCGGGATGTAAATTGCCAACAGACACTCGGGAGAAGTGTATGGTGTTTCCTGAAACATCTAAAAAACAAAGCAACAGAGCCTAGGGCACTTCCACTTATGGTCCTATAGCTTAGGGAAATTAAAATCAAAAAGACACAGCCACCCCAAAGTTTGGGACGCCTCTGTTTACAAGAACCTCGTTTACCGTACAAGTTCAATGTCACAGAAAGTGAAAAATGGATAAAGAACTTGTGGTACTTACGTACAATGCAGTATCACTCAGCAATGAAATCTATGTCATCAGGCCCGTAGCAGCATAATGAGTGGATTCAGGTACGATGATTCTAACTGAAATAAGTCACACAGAAAAAGAAACATCATAAGATATCACTAATACACGGAATGTAAACTTGGCTACACAGGAACTGAATTCCAAAACAGAACAGGGTCTCAAATTTAGAAAACCAACTTATGCTTGCTTAAGGGGAAAGGTGAGTTGGGGTGCTGCATAAAACCAGAGATTGAAATGAGCACAGATAAAGTTCCTTAAGCCAAATATGGAATAGACAAGAGCTACTCCTTGCTCAACGAAATGGACTCAACACACCATATTAAACGCCTAAGAATGTACCTGACTAGTAAGTATCTTAAAACCTATGGATTGCTATGTCTCCAAAAGAGAATCAAGCGTGTGTACAGGGGCATAAACGCAGCAGTGATAGGATTGGAGAGGTTCGGTGAGCAAATGAAGACCCTTTGAAGTCATATTGCATGGTACCCATTACACGGGTCTCAACTCTCCAGGTTTAAGGTATTCTTCCTTCAGCTAAAACATGCATGTGGAACCCAGAATATGATCAACCGTGTGAACGGGAGACGTGTTCAAATATGTCTCAGTTTTCCTCCCCTGGTACTCGGGTGCAACATTCCAGACGCTTTACTAACACTCTCCCCACTTGGAGAGTCAGCGCCTTTAACCTCCTGTTTGGCCCAGTTTGCAATTTCTGCGGAAGATGAACAGGAATAGCGAGAACCAATGAGAGACTAGCTGGAGGTGTCTGGACGGGCAAATTTAACTCTCATTTCCCACCAGAAAGAGGAAATAACCAAAGGCTCAGCGTGCCGTGCCAGAACCACATTAGGGCCTGAAGCCATCCTGCGGTGTTGCGGCCAGCTCAAAAGAAAGCAAGTTGAAGAAAGGAGCTCAGGGACACTGTAATTCACAAACCTGCAGAGTTATAAATGACAGCTATCGTCCAAAAATATACTGAAGTAAGGCTGCCAAGAGGACTTGAAAGCGGGGCAGAATTGCAGGAAACCGATTTCAGGAGGTAGACTGGAATTGCATTGAAAGCATAGGAAAAGAGGCAGAACGTCCACAATGATGCACTTGGCCAAAAAGGGCGTATGCGTTTTTTCCTGAATATATTCAGGAAAAAACGCATACGCCCTTTTTGGCCAACAAAGCAAGCTTGCAAAGGAAATCTGCACTACAATGAAGTCTCACTTCTCCCCGGTCAAAAGGGCCATCTGAAAAAAGTGTAAAATCCAGAAAGGCAGGACAGGCCATGGAGAACTGGGAGCCTTGTTATGCTGATGGGCGGGATGTAAATTGCCAACAGACACTCGGGAGAAGTGTATGGTGTTTCCTGAAACATCTAAAAAACAAAGCAACAGAGCCTAGGGCACTTCCACTTATGGTCCTATAGCTTAGGGAAATTAAAATCAAAAAGACACAGCCACCCCAAAGTTTGGGACGCCTCTGTTTACAAGAACCTCGTTTACCGTACAAGTTCAATGTCACAGAAAGTGAAAAATGGATAAAGAACTTGTGGTACTTACGTACAATGCAGTATCACTCAGCAATGAAATCTATGTCATCAGGCCCTTAGCAGCACAATGAGTGGATTCAGGTATGATGATTCTAACTGAAATAAGTCACACAGAAAAAGAAACATCATAAGATATCACTAATACACGGAATGTAAACTTGGCTACACAGGAACTGAATTCCAAAACAGAACAGGGTCTCAAATTTAGAAAACCAACTTATGCTTGCTTAAGGGGAAAGGTGAGTTGGGGTGCTGCATAAAACCAGAGATTGAAATGAGCACAGATAAAGTTCCTTAAGCCAAATATGGAATAGACAAGAGCTACTCCTTGCTCAACGAAATGGACTCAACACACCATATTAAACGCCTAAGAATGTACCTGACTAGTAAGTATCTTAAAACCTATGGATTGCTATGTCTCCAAAAGAGAATCAAGCGTGTGTACAGGGGCATAAACGCAGCAGTGATAGGATTGGAGAGATTCGGTGAGCAAATGAAGACCCTTTGAAGTCATATTGCATGGTACCCATTACACGGGTCTCAACTCTCCAGGTTTAAGGTATTCTTCCTTCAGCTAAAACATGCATGTGGAACCCAGAGTATGATCAACCGTGTGAACGGGAGACGTGTTCAAATATGTCTCAGTTTTCCTCCCCTGGTACTCGGGTGCAACATTCCAGACGCTTTACTAACACTCTCCCCACTTGGAGAGTCAGCGCCTTTAACCTCCTGTTTGGCCCAGTTTGCAATTTCTGCGGAAGATGAACAGGAATAGCGAGAACCAATGAGAGACTAGCTGGAGGTGTCTGGACGGGCAAATTTAACTCTCAGTTCCCACCAGGAAGAGGAAATAACCAAAGGCTCAGCGTGCCGTGCCGGAACCAGATTAAGGCCTGAAGCCATCCTGCGGTGTTGCGGCCAGCTCAAAAGAAAGCGAGTTGAAGAAAGGAGCTCAGGGACACTGTAATTCACAAACCTGCAGAGTTATAAATGACAGCTATCGTCCAAAAATATACTGAAGTAAGGCTGCCAAGAGGACTTGAAAGTGGGGCAGAATTGCAGGAAACCGATTTCAGGAGGTAGACTGGAATTGCATTGAAAGCATAGGAAAAGAGGCAGAACGTCCACAATGATGCACTTGGCCAAAAAGGGCGTATGCGTTTTTTCCTGAATATATTCAGGAAAAAACGCATACGCCCTTTTTGGCCAACCAAGCAAGCTTGCAAAGGAAATCTGCACTACAATGAAGTCTCACTTCTCCCCGGTCAAAAGGGCCATCTGAAAAAAGTGTAAAATCCAGAAACGCAGGACAGGCCATGGAGAACTGGGAGCCTTGTTATGCTGATGGGCGGGATGTAAATTGCCAACAGACACTCGGGAGAAGTGTATGGTGTTTCCTGAAACATCTAAAAAACAAAGCAACAGAGCCTAGGGCACTTCCACTTATGGTCCTATAGCTTAGGGAAATTAAAATCAAAAAGACACAGCCACCCCAAAGTTTGGGACGCCTCTGTTTACAAGAACCTCGTTTACCGTACAAGTTCAATGTCACAGAAAGTGAAAAATGGATAAAGAACTTGTGGTACTTACGTACAATGCAGTATCACTCAGCAATGAAATCTATGTCATCAGGCCCGTAGCAGCATAATGAGTGGATTCAGGTACGATGATTCTAACTGAAATAAGTCACACAGAAAAAGAAACATCATAAGATATCACTAATACACGGAATGTAAACTTGGCTACACAGGAACTGAATTCCAAAACAGAACAGGGTCTCAAATTTAGAAAACCAACTTATGCTTGCTTAAGGGGAAAGGTGAGTTGGGGTGCTGCATAAAACCAGAGATTGAAATGAGCACAGATAAAGTTCCTTAAGCCAAATATGGAATAGACAAGAGCTACTCCTTGCTCAACGAAATGGACTCAACACACCATATTAAACGCCTAAGAATGTACCTGACTAGTAAGTATCTTAAAACCTATGGATTGCTATGTCTCCAAAAGAGAATCAAGCGTGTGTACAGGGGCATAAACGCAGCAGTGATAGGATTGGAGAGGTTCGGTGAGCAAATGAAGACCCTTTGAAGTCATATTGCATGGTACCCATTACACGGGTCTCAACTCTCCAGGTTTAAGGTATTCTTCCTTCAGCTAAAACATGCATGTGGAACCCAGAGTATGATCAACCGTGTGAACGGGAGACGTGTTCAAATATGTCTCAGTTTTCCTCCCCTGGTACTCGGGTGCAACATTCCAGACGCTTTACTAACACTCTCCCCACTTGGAGAGTCAGCGCCTTTAACCTCCTGTTTGGCCCAGTTTGCAATTTCTGCGGAAGATGAACAGGAATAGCGAGAACCAATGAGAGACTAGCTGGAGGTGTCTGGACGGGCAAATTTAACTCTCATTTCCCACCAGGAAGAGGAAATAACCAAAGGCTCAGCGTGCCGTGCCAGAACCACATTAGGGCCTGAAGCCATCCTGCGGTGTTGCAGCCAGCTCAAAAGAAAGCGAGTTGAAGAAAGGAGCTCAGGGACACTGTAATTCACAAACCTGCAGAGTTATAAATGACAGCTATCGTCCAAAAATATACTGAAGTAAGGCTGCCAAGAGGACTTGAAAGCGGGGCAGAATTGCAGGAAACCGATTTCAGGAGGTAGACTGGAATTGCATTGAAAGCATAGGAAAAGAGGCAGAACGTCCACAATGATGCACTTGGCCAAAAAGGGCGTATGCGTTTTTTCCTGAATATATTCAGGAAAAAACGCATACGCCCTTTTTGGCCAACCAAGCAAGCTTGCAAAGGAAATCTGCACTACAATGAAGTCTCACTTCTCCCCGGTCAAAAGGGCCATCTGAAAAAAGTGTAAAATCCAGAAACGCAGGACAGGCCATGGAGAACTGGGAGCCTTGTTATGCTGATGGGCGGGATGTAAATTGCCAACAGACACTCGGGAGAAGTGTATGGTGTTTCCTGAAACATCTAAAAAACAAAGCAACAGAGCCTAGGGCACTTCCACTTATGGTCCTATAGCTTAGGGAAATTAAAATCAAAAAGACACAGCCACCCCAAAGTTTGGGACGCCTCTGTTTACAAGAACCTCGTTTACCGTACAAGTTCAATGTCACAGAAAGTGAAAAATGGATAAAGAACTTGTGGTACTTACGTACAATGCAGTATCACTCAGCAATGAAATCTATGTCATCAGGCCCGTAGCAGCATAATGAGTGGATTCAGGTACGATGATTCTAACTGAAATAAGTCACACAGAAAAAGAAACATCATAAGATATCACTAATACACGGAATGTAAACTTGGCTACACAGGAACTGAATTCCAAAACAGAACAGGGTCTCAAATTTAGAAAACCAACTTATGCTTGCTTAAGGGGAAAGGTGAGTTGGGGTGCTGCATAAAACCAGAGATTGAAATGAGCACAGATAAAGTTCCTTAAGCCAAATATGGAATAGACAAGAGCTACTCCTTGCTCAACGAAATGGACTCAACACACCATATTAAACGCCTAAGAATGTACCTGACTAGTAAGTATCTTAAAACCTATGGATTGCTATGTCTCCAAAAGAGAATCAAGCGTGTGTACAGGGGCATAAACGCAGCAGTGATAGGATTGGAGAGATTCAGTGAGCAAATGAAGACCCTTTGAAGTCATATTGCATGGTACCCATTACACGGGTCTCAACTCTCCAGGTTTAAGGTATTCTTCCTTCAGCTAAAACATGCATGTGGAACCCAGAGTATGATCAACCGTGTGAATGGGAGACGTGTTCAAAAATGTCTCAGTTTTCCTCCCCTGGTACTCGGGTGCAACATTCCAGACGCTTTACTAACACTCTCCCCACTTGGAGAGTCAGCGCCTTTAACCTCCTGTTTGGCCCAGTTTGCAATTTCTGCGGAAGATGAACAGGAATAGCGAGAACCAATGAGAGACTAGCTGGAGGTGTCTGGACGGGCAAATTTAACTCTCATTTCCCACCAGGAAGAGGAAATAACCAAAGGCTCAGCGTGCCGTGCCAGAACCACATTAGGGCCTGAAGCCATCCTGCGGTGTTGCGGCCAGCTCAAAAGAAAGCGAGTTGAAGAAAGGAGCTCAGGGGCACTGTAATTCACAAACCTGCAGAGTTATAAATGACAGCTATCGTCCAAAAATATACTGAAGTAAGGCTGCCAAGAGGACTTGAAAGCGGGGCAGAATTGCAGGAAACCGATTTCAGGAGGTAGACTGGAATTGCATTGAAAGCATAGGAAAAGAGGCAGAACGTCCACAATGATGCACTTGGCCAAAAAGGGCGTATGCGTTTTTTCCTGAATTAATTCAGGAAAAAACGCATACGCCCTTTTTGGCCAACCAAGCAAGCTTGCAAAGGAAATCTGCACTACAATGAAGTCTCACTTCCCCCCGGTCAAAAGGGCCATCTGAAAAAAGTGTAAAATCCAGAAAGGCAGGACAGGCCATGGAGAACTGGGAGCCTTGTTATGCTGATGGGCGGGATGTAAATTGCCAACAGACACTCGGGAGAAGTGTATGGTGTTTCCTGAAACATCTAAAAAACAAAGCAACAGAGCCTAGGGCACTTCCACTTATGGTCCTATAGCTTAGGGAAATTAAAATCAAAAAGACACAGCCACCACAAAGTTTGGGACGCCTCTGTTTACAAGAACCTCGTTTACAGTACAAGTTCAACATCGCACAAAGTGAAAAATGGATAAAGAAGTTGTGGTATTTACTTACAAAGCAATATCACTCAGTAATGAAATCTATGTCATCAGGCCCTTAGCAGCATAATGAGTGTATTCAGGTACGATGATTCTAACTGAAATAAGTCACACAGAAAAAGAAACATCATAAGATATCAGTAATACATGGAATGTAAACTTGGCTACACAGGAACTGAATTACAGAACAGAACACGGTCTCAAATTTAGAAAACCAACTTATGCTTGCTTAAGCGGAAAGGTGAGTTGGGGTGCTGCATAAAACCAGAGATTGAAATGAGAACAGATAAAGTTCCTTAAGCCAAATATGGAATAGACAAGAGGTACTCTTTGCTCAAAGAAATGGACTCAACACCACATATTAAACGCCTAAGAATGTACCTGACTAGTAAGTATCTTAAAACCTATGGATTGCTATGTCTCCGAAAGAGAATCAAGCATGTGTACAGGGGCATAAACGCAGCAGTGATAGGATTGGAGAGGTTCAGTGAGCAAATGAAGACCCTTTGAAGTCATATTGCATGGTACCCATTCCACAGGTTTCAACTACCCAGGTTTAAGGTATTCTTCCTTCAGCTAAAACATGCATGTGGAACCTAGAGTATGATCAACCATGTGATCGGGAGACGTGTTCAAATATGTCTCAGTTTTCATACCCTGGTACTCGGGTGCAAAATTCCAGACGCTTTACTAACACTCTCCCGACTTGGAGAGTCAGTCCCTTTAACCTCCTGTTTGGCCTAGTTTGCAATTTCTGCGGAAGATGAACAGGAATAGCGAGAAACAATGAGAGACTAGCTGGAGGTGTCTGGACGGCCAAATTTATCTCTCATTTCCCACCAGGAAGAGGAATTAACCAAAGGCTCAGCGTGCCGTGCCGGAACCAGATTAGGGCCTGAAGCCATCCTGTGGTGTTGCGGCCAGCTCACAAGAAAGCGAGTTGAAGAAAGGAGCTCAGGGGCACTGTAATTCACAAACCTGCAGAGTTATAAATGACAGCTATCATCCAAAAATATACTGAAGTAAGGCTGCCAAGAGGACTTGAAAGCGGGGCAGAATTGCAGGAAACCGATTTCAGGAGGTAGACTGGAATTGCATTGAAAGCATAGGAAAAGAGGCAGAACGTCCACAATGATGCACTTGGCCAAAAAGGGCGTATGCGTTTTTTCCTGAATATATTCAGGAAAAAACGCATACGCCCTTTTTGGCCAACCAAGCAAGCTTGCAAAGGAAATCTGCACTACAATGAAGTCTCACCTCCTCCCGGTCAAAAGGGCCATCTGAAAAAAGTGTAAAATCCAGAAAGGCAGGACAGGCCATGGAGAACTGGGAGCCTTGTTATGCTGATGGGCGGGATGTAAATTGCCAACAGACACTCGGGAGAAGTGTATGGTGTTTCCTGAAACATCTAAAAAACAAAGCAACAGAGCCTAGGGCACTTCCACTTATGGTCCTATAGCTTAGGGAAATTAAAATCAAAAAGACACAGCCACCCCAATGTTTGGGACGCCTCTGTTTACAAGAACCTCGTTTACCGTACAAGTTCAATATCACAAAAATTGAAAAATGGATAAAGAACTTGTGGTACTTACGTACAATGCAGTATCACTCAGCAATGAAATCTATGTCATCAGGCCCGTAGCAGCATAATGAGTGGATTCAGGTACGATGATTCTAACTGAAATAAGTCACACAGAAAAAGAAACATCATAAGATATCACTAATACACGGAATGTAAACTTGGCTACACAGGAACTGAATACCAAAACAGAACAGTGTCTCAAATTTAGAAAACCAACTTATGCTTGCTTAAGGGGAAAGGTGATTTGGGGTGCTGCATAAAACCAGAGATTGAAATGAGCACAGATAAAGTTCCTTAAGCCAAATATGGAATAGACAAGAGCTACTCCTTACTCAACGAAATGGACTCAACACCGCATATTAAACGCCTAAGAATGTACCTGACTAGTAAGTATCTTAAAACCTATGGATTGCTATGTCTCCAAAGGAGAATCAAGCGTGTGTACAGGGGCATAAATGCAGCAGTGATAGGATTGAAGAGGTTCGGTGAGCAAATGAAGACCCTTTGAAGTCATATTGCATGGTACCCATTACACGGGTCTCAACTCTCCAGGTTTAAGGTATTCTTCCTTCAGCTAAAACATGCATGTGGAACCCAGAGTATGATCAACCGTGTGAACGGGAGACGTGTTCAAATATGTCTCAGTTTTCCTCCCTGGTACTCGGGTGCAACATTCCAGACGCTTTACTAACACTCTCCCCACTTGGAGAGTCAGCGCCTTTAACCTCCTGTTTGGCCCAGTTTGCAATTTCTGCGGAAGATGAACAGGAATAGCGAGAACCAATGAGAGACTAGCTGGAGGTGTCTTGACGGGCAAATTTAACTCTCATTTCCCACCAGGAAGAGGAAATAACCAAAGGCTCTGCGTGCCTTGCCGGAACAAGATTAGGGCCTGAAGCTATCCTGCGGTGTTGCGGCCAGCTCAAAAGAAAGTGAGTTGAAGAAAGGAGCTCAGGGGCACTGTAATTCACAAACCTGCAGAGTTATAAATGACAGCTATCGTCCAAAAATATGCTGAAGTAAGGCTGCCAAGAGGACTTGAAAGCGGGGCAGAATTGCAGGAAACCGATTTCAGGAGGTAGACTGGAATTGCATTGAAAGCATAGGAAAAGAGGCAGAACGTCCACAATGATGCACTTGGCCAAAAAGGGCGTATGCGTTTTTTCCTGAATATATTCAGGAAAAAACGCATATGCCCTTTTTGGCCAACCAAGCAAGCTTGCAAAGGAAATCTGCACTACAATGAAGTCTCACTTCCCCCTGGTCAAAAGGGCCAGCTGAAAAAAGTGTAAAATCCAGAAAGGCAGGACAGGCCATGGAGAACTGGGAGCCTTGTTATGCTGATGGGCGGGATGTAAATTGCCAACAGACACTCGGGAGAAGTGTATGGTGTTTCCTGAAACATCTAAAAAACAAAGCAACAGAGCCTAGGGCACTTCCACTTATGGTCCTATAGCTTAGGGAAATTAAAATCAAAAAGACACAGCCACCCCAAAGTTTGGAACGGCTCTGTTTACAAGAACCTCGTTTACAGTACAAGTTCAACATCGCAGAAAGTGAAAAATGGATAAAGAAGTTGTGGTATTTACTTACAAAGCAATATCACTCAGCAATGAAATCTATGTCATCAGGCCCTTAGCAGCACAATGAGTGGATTCAGGTATGATGATTCTAACTGAAATAAGTCACACAGAAAAAGAAACATCATAAGATATCAGTAATACACGGAATGTAAACTTGGCTACACACAAACTGAATTACAGAACAGAACAGGGTCTCAAATTTAGAAAACCAACTTATGCTTGCTTAAGGGTAAAGGTGAGTTGGGGTGCTGCATAAAACCAGAGACTGAAATGAGCACAGATAAAGTTCCTTAAGCCAAATATGGAATAGACAAGAGCTACTCCTTGCTCAACGAAATGGACTCAACACCGCACATTAAATGCCTAAGAATGTACCTGACTAGTAAATATCTTAAAACCTATGGATTGCTATGTCTCTGAAAGAGAATCAAGCATGTGTACAGGGGCATAAACGCAGCAGTGATAGGATTGGAGAGGTTCGGTGAGCAAATGAAGACCCTTTGAAGTCATATTGCATGGTACCCATTACACGGGTCTCAACTCTCCAGGTTTAAGGTATTCTTCCTTCAGCTAAAACATGCATGTGGAACCTAGAGTATGATCAACCATGTGACCGGGAGACGTGTTCAAATATGTCTCAGTTTTCGTACCCTGGTACTCGGGTGCAACATTCCAGACGCTTTACTAACAGTCTCCCGACTTGGAGAGTCAGTCCCTTTAACCTCCTGTTTGGCCCAGTTTGCAATTTCAGCGGAAGATGAACAGGAATAGCGAGAACCAATGAGAGACTAGCTGGAGGTGTCTGGACGGGCAAATTTAACTCTCATTTCCCACCAGGAAGAGGAATTAACCAAAGGCTCAGCGTGCCATGCCGTAACCAGATTAGGGCCTGAAGCCATCCTGCGGTGTTGCGGCCAGCTCACAAGAAAGCGAGTTGAAGAAAGGAGCTCAGGGGCACTGTAATTCACAAACCTGCAGAGTTATAAATGACAGCTATCGTCCAAAAATATACTGAAGTAAGGCTGCCAAGAGGACTTGAAAGCGGGGCAGAATTGCAGGAAACCGATTTCAGGAGGTAGACTGGAATTGCATTGAAAGCATAGGAAAAGAGGCAGAACGTCCACAATGATGCACTTGGCCATAAAGGGCGTATGCGTTTTTTCCTGAATATATTCAGGAAAAAACGCATACGCCCTTTTTGGCCATCCAAGCAAACTTGCAAAGGAAATCTGCACTACAATGAAGTCTCACTTCCCGCAGGTCAAAAGGGCCATCTGAAAAAAGTGTAAAATCCAGAAAGGCAGGACAGGCCATGGAGAACTGGGAGCCTTGTTATGCTGATGGGCGGGATGTAAATTGCCAACAGACACTCGGGAGAAGTGTATGGTGTTTCCTGAAACATCTAAAAAACAAAGCAACAGAGCCTAGGGCACTTCCACTTATGGTCCTATAGCTTAGGGAAATTAAAATAAAAAAGACACAGCCACCCCAAAGTTTGGGATGCCTCTGTTTACAAGAACCTCATTTACCGTACAAGTTCAATATCACAGAAACTGAAAAATGGATAAAGAACTTGTGGTACTTACGTACAATACAGTATCACTCAGCAATGAAATCTATGTCATCAGGCCCGTAGCAGCATAATGAGTGGATTCAGGTACGATGATTCTAACTGAAATAAGTCACACAGAAAAAGAAACATCATAAGATATCACTAATACACGGAATGTAAACTTGGCTACACAGGAACTGAATTCCAAAACAGAACAGGGTCTCAAATTTAGAAAACCAACTTATGCTTGCTTAAGGGGAAAGGTGAGTTGGGGTGCTGCATAAAACCAGAGATTGAAATGAGCACAGATAAAGTTCCTTAAGCCAAATATGGAATAGACAAGAGCTACTCCTTACTCAACTAAATGGACTCAACACCCCATATTAAACGCCTAAGAATGTACCTGACTAGTAAGTATCTTAAAACCTATGGATTGCTATGTCTCCAAAGGAGAATCAAGCGTGTGTACAGGGGCATAAATGCAGCAGTGATAGGATTGGAGAGGTTCGGTGAGCAAATGAAGACCCTTTGAAGTCATATTGCATGGTACCCATTACACGGGTCTCAACTCTCCAGGTTTAAGGTATTCTTCCTTCAGCTAAAACATGCATGTGGAACCCAGAGTATGATCAACCGTGTGAACGGGAGACATGTTCAAATATGTCTCAGTTTTCCTCCCCTGGTACTCGGGTGCAACATTCCAGACGCTTTACTAACACTCTCCCCACTTGGAGAGTCAGCGCCTTTAACCTCCTGTTTGGCCCAGTTTGCAATTTCTGCGGAAGATGAACAGGAATAGCGAGAACCAATGAGAGACTAGCTGGAGGTGTCTTGACGGGCAAATTTAACTCTCATTTCCCACCAGGAAGAGGAAATAACCAAAGGCTCAGCGTGCCGTGCCGGAACAAGATTAGGGCCTGAAGCTATCCTGCGGTGTTGCGGCCAGCTCAAAAGAAAGTGAGTTGAAGAAAGGAGCTCAGGGGCACTGTAATTCACAAACCTGCAGAGTTATAAATGACAGCTATCGTCCAAAAATATACTGAAGTAAGGCTGCCAAGAGGACTTGAAAGCGCGGCAGAATTGCAGGAAACCGATTTCAGGAGGTAGACTGGAATTGCATTGAAAGCATAGGAAAAGAGGCAGAACGTCCACAATGATGCACTTGGCCAAAAAGGGCGTATGCATTTTTTCCTGAATATATTCAGGAAAAAATGCATACGCCCTTTTTGGCCAACCAAGCAAGCTTGCAAAGGAAATCTGCACTACAATGAAGTCTCACTTCCCCCCGGTCAAAAGGGCCAGCTGAAAAAAGTGTAAAATCCAGAAAGGCAGGACAGGCCATGGAGAACTGGGAGCCTTGTTATGTTGATGGGCGGGATGTAAATTGCCAACAGACACTCGGGAGAAGTGTATGGTGTTTCCTGAAACATCTAAAAAACAAAGCAACAGAGCCTAGGGCACTTCCACTTATGGTCCTATAGCTTAGGGAAATTAAAATCAAAAAGACACAGCCACCCCAAAGTTTGGAACGGCTCTGTTTACAAGAACCTCGTTTACAGTACAAGTTCAACATCGCAGAAAGTGAAAAATGGGTAAAGAAGTTGTGGTATTTATTTACAAAGCAATATCACTCAGCAATGAAATCTATGTCATCAGGCCCTTAGCAGCACAATGAGTGGATTCAGGTATGATGATTCTAACTGAAATAAGTCACACAGAAAAAGAAACATCATAAGATATCAGTAATACACGGAATGTAAACTTGGCTACACACAAACTGAATTACATAACAGAACAGGGTCTCAAATTTAGAAAACCAACTTATGCTTGCTTAAGGGTAAAGGTGAGTTGGGGTGCTGCATAAAACCAGAGATTGAAATGAACACAGATAAAGTTCCTTAAGCCAAATATGGAATAGACAAGAGCTACTCCTTGCTCAACGAAATGGACTCAACACCACATATTAAACGCCTAAGAATGTACCTGACTAGTAAGTATCTTAAAACCTATGGATTGCTATGTCTCCGAAAGAGAATCAAGCATGTGTACAGGGGTATAAATGCAGCAGTAATAGGATTGGAGAGGTTCAGTGAGCAAATGAAGACCCTTTGAATTCATATTGCATGGTACCCATTCCACAGGTTTCAACTACAAAGGTTTAAGGTATTCTTCCTTCAGCTAAAACATGCATGTGGAAACTAGAGTATGATCAACCATGTGATCAGGAGACGTGTTCAAATATGTCTCAGTTTTCATACCCTGGTACTCGGGTGCAACATTCCAGACGCTTTACTAACACTCTCCCGACTTGGAGAGTCAGTCCCTTTAACCTCCTGTTTGGCCTAGTTTGCAATTTCTGCGGAAGATGAACAGGAATAGCGAGAACCAATGAGAGACTAGCTGGAGGTGTCTGGACGGGCAAATTTATCTCTCATTTCCCACCAGGAAGAGGAATTAACCAAAGGCTCAGCGTGCCGTGCCGGAACCAGATTAGGGCCTGAAGCCATCCTGTGGTGTTGCGGCCAGCTCACAAGAAAACGAGTTGAAGAAAGGAGCTCAGGGGCACTGTAATTCACAAAACTGCAGAGTTATAAATGACAGCTATCGTCCAAAAATATACTGAAGTAAGGCTGCCAAGAGGACTTGAAATCGGGGCAGAATTGCAGGAAACCGATTTCAGGAGGTAGACTGGAATTGCATTGAAAGCATAGGAAAAGAGGCAGAGCGTCCACAATGATGCACTTGGCCAAAAAGGGCGTATGCGTTTTTTCCTGAATATATTCAAGAAAAAACGCATACGCCCTTTTTGGCCAACCAAGCAAATTTGCAAAGGAAATCTGCACTACAATGAAGTCTCAATTCCCCCCGGTCAAAAGGGCCATCTGAAAAAAGTGTAAAATCCAGAAAGGCAGGACAGGCCATGGAGAACTGGGAGCCTTGTTATGCTGATGGGCGGGATGTAAATTGCCAACAGACACTCGGGAGAAGTGTATGGTGTTTCCTGAAACATCTAAAAAACAAAGCAACAGAGCCTAGGGCACTTCCACTTACGGTCCTATAGCTTAGGGAAATTAAAATCAAAAAGACACAGCCACCCCAAAGTTTGGGACGCCTCTGTTTACAAGAACCTCGTTTACCGTACAAGTTCAGTATCACAGAAAGTGAAAAATGGATAAAGAACTTGTGGTACTTACGTACAATGTAGTATGACTCAGCAATGAAATCTATGTCATCAGGCCCGTAGCAGCACAATGAGTGGATTCAGGTACGATGATTCTAACTGAAATAAGTCACACAGAAAAAGAAACATCATAAGATATCACTAATACACGGAATGTAAACTTGGCTACACAGGAACTGAATTCCAAAACAGAACAGGGTCTCATATTTAGAAAACCAACTTATGCTTGCTTAAGGGGAAAGGTGAGTTGGGGTGCTGCATAAAACCAGAGATTGAAATGAGCACAGATAAAGTTCCTTAAGCCAAATATGGAATAGACAAGAGCTACTCCTTACTCAACGAAATGGACTCAACACCCCATGTTAAACGCCTAAGAATGTACCTGACTAGTAAGTATCTTAAAACCTATGGATTGCTATGTCTCCAAAAGAGAATCAAGCGTGTGTACAGGGGCATAAACGCAGCAGTGATAGGATTGGAGAGGTTCGGTGAGCAAATGAAGACCCTTTGAAGTCATATTGCTTGGTACCCATTACACTGGTCTCAACTCTCCAGGTTTAAGGTATTCTTCCTTCAGCTAAAACATGCATGTGGAACCCAGAGTATGATCAACCGTGTGAACGGGAGACGTGTTCAAATATGTCTCAGTTTTCCTTCCCTGGTACTCGGGTGCAACATTCCAGACGCTTTACTAACACTCTCCCCACTTGGAGAGTCAGCGCCTTTAACCTCCTGTTTGGCCCAGTTTGCAATTTCTGCGGAAGATGTACAGGAATAGCGAGAACCAATGAGAGACTAGCTGGAGGTGTCTGGACGGGCAAATTTAACTCTCATTTCCCACCAGGAAGAGGAAATAACCAAAGGTTCAGCGTGCCGTGCCGGAACCAGATTAGGGCCTGAAGCCATCCTGCGGTGTTGCGGCCAGCTCACAAGAAAGCGAGTTGAAGAAAGGAGCTCAGGGGCACTGTAATTCACAAACCTGCAGAGTTATAAATGACAGCTATCGTCCAAAAATATACTGAAGTAAGGCTGCCAAGAGGACTTGAAAGCGGGGCAGAATTGCAGGAAACCGATTTCAGGAGGTAGACTGGAATTGCATTGAAAGCATAGGAAAAGAGGCAGAACGTCCACAATGATGCACTTGGCCAAAAAGGGCGTATGCGTTTTTTCCTGAATATATTCAGGAAAAAACGCATACGCCCTTTTTGGCCAACCAAGCAAGCTTGCAAAGGAAATCTGCACTACAATGAAGTCTCACTTCCCCCCGGTCAAAAGGGCCATCTGAAAAAAGTGTAAAATCCAGAAAGGCAGGACAGGTCATGGAGAACTGGGAGCCTTGTTATGCTGATGGGCGGGATGTAAATTGCCAACAGACACTCGGGAGAAGTGTATGGTGTTTCCTGAAACATCTAAAAAACAAAGCAACAGAGCCTAGGGCACTTCCACTTATGGTCCTATAGCTTAGGGAAATTAAAATCAAAAAGACACAGCCACCCCAAAGTTTGGAACGGCTCTGTTTACAAGAACCTCGTTTACAGTACAAGTTCAACATCGCAGAAAGTGAAAAATGGATAAAGAAGTTGTGGTATTTACTTACAAAGCAATATCACTCAGCAATGAAATCTATGTCATCAGGCCCTTAGCAGCACAATGAGTGGATTCAGGTATGATGATTCTAACTGAAATAAGTCACACAGAAAAAGAAACATCATAAGATATCAATAATACACGGAATGTAAACTTGGCTACACAGGAACTGAATTACAGAACAGAACAGGGTCTCAAATTTAGAAAACCAACTTATGCTTGCTTAAGGGGAAAGGTGAGTTGGGGTGCTGCATAAAACCAGAGACTGAAATGAGCACAGATAAAGTTCCTTAAGCCAAATATGGAATAGACAAGAGCTACTCCTTGCTCAATGAAATGGACTCAACACCGCACATTAAATGCCTATGAATGTACCTGACTAGTAAATATCTTAAAACCTATGGATTGCTATGTCTCCGAAACAGAATCAAGCATGTGTACAGGGGCATAAAGGCAGCAGTGATAGGATTGGAGAGGTTTGGTGAGCAAATGAAGACCCTTTGATGTCATATTGCATGGTACCCATTCCACAGGTTTCAACTACCCAGGTTTAAGGTATTCTTCCTTCAGCTAAAACATGCATGTGGAACCTAGAGTATGATCAACCATGTGATCGCGAGACGTGTTCAAATATGTCTCAGTTTTTGTACCCTGGTACTCGGGTGCAACATTCCAGACGCTTTACTAACACTCTCCCGACTTGGAGAGTCAGTCCCTTTAACCTCCTGTTTGGCCCAGTTTCCAATTTCTGCGGAAGATGAACAGGAATAGGGAGAACCAATGAGAGACTAGCTGGAGGTGTCTGGACAGTCAAATTTAACTCTCATTTCCCACCAGGAAGAGGAATTAACCAAAGGCTCAGCGTGCCATGTCGGAACCAGATTAGGGCCTGAAGCCATCCTGCGGTGTTGCGGCCAGCTCACAAGAAAGCGAGTTGAAGAAAGGAGCTCAGGGGCACTGTAATTCACAAACCTGCAGAGTTATAAATGACAGCTATCGTCCAAAAATATACTGAAGTAAGGCTGCCAAGAGGACTTGAAAGCGGGGCAGAATTGCAGGAAACCGATTTCAGGAGGTAGACTGGAATTGCATTGAAAGCATAGGAAAAGAGGCAGAACGTCCACAATGATGCACTTGGCCAAAAAGGGCGTATGCGTTTTTTCCTGAATATATTCAGGAAAAAACGCATACGCCCTTTTTGGCCAACCAAGCAAATTTGCAAAGGAAATCTGCACTACAATAAAGTCTCACTACCCCCAGGTAAAAAGGGCCATCTGAAAAAAGTGTAAAATCCAGAAAGGCAGGACAGGCCATGGAGAACTGGGAGCCTTGTTATGCTGATGGGCGGGATGTAAATTGCCAACAGACACTCGGGAGAAGTGTATGGTGTTTCCTGAAACATCTAAAAAACAAAGCAACAGAGCCTAGGGCACTTCCACTTATGGTCCTATAGCTTAGGGAAATTAAAATCAAAAAGACACAGCCACCCCAAAGTTTGGGACGCCTCTGTTTACAAGAACCTCGTTTACCGTACAAGTTCAATATCACAGCAAGTGAAAAATGGATAAAGAACTTGTGGTACTTACGTACAATGCAGTATCACTCAGCAATGAAATCTATGTCATCAGGCCCGTAGCAGCATAATGAGTGGATTCAGGTACGATGATTCTAACTGAAATAAGTCACACAGAAAAAGAAACATCATAAGATATCACTAATATACGGAATGTAAACTTGGTTACACAGGAACTGAATTCCAAAACAGAACAGCGTCTCAAATTTAGAAAACCAACTTATGCTTGCTTAAGGGGAAAGGTGAGTTGGGGTGCTGCATAAAACCAGAGATTGAAATGAGCACAGATAAAGTTCCTTAAGCCAAATATGGAATAGACAAGAGCTACACCTTGTTCAACGAAATGGACTCAACACCCCATATTAAACGCCTAAGAATGTACCTGACTAGTAAGTATCTTAAAACCTATGGATTGCTATGTCTCCAAAAGAGAATCAAGCATGTGTACAGGGGCATAAACGCAGCAGTGATAGGATTGGAGAGGTTCGGTGAGCAAATGAATACCCTTTGAAGTCATATTGCATGGTACCCATTACACGGGTCTCAACTCTCCAGGTTTAAGGTATTCTTCCTTCAGCTAAAACATGCATGTGGAACCCAGAGTATGATCAACCGTGTGAACGGGAGACGTGTTCAAATATGTCTCAGTTTTCCTCCCCTGGTACTCGGGTGCAACATTCCAGACGCTTTACTAACACTCTCCCCACTTGGAGAGTCAGCGCCTTTAACCTCCTGTTTGGCCCAGTTTGCAATTTCTGCGGAAGATGAACAGGAATAGCGAGAACCAATGAGAGACTAGCTGGAGGTGTCTGGACGGGCAAATTTAACTCTCATTTCCCACCAGGAAGAGGAAATAACCAAAGGCTGTGCGTGCCATGCCGGAACCAGATTAGGGTCTGAAGCCATCCTGCGGTGTTGCGGCCAGCTCAAAGGAAAGCGAGTTGAAGAAAGGAGCTCAGGGGCACTGTAATTCACAAACCTGCAGAGTTATAAATGACAGCTATCGTCCAAAAATATACTGAAGTAAGGCTGCCAAGAGGACTTGAAAGCGGTGCAGAATTGCAGGAAACCGATTTCAGGAGGTAGACTGGAATTGCATTGAAAGCATAGGAAAAGAGGCAGAACGTCCACAATGATGCACTTGGCCAAAAAGGGCGTATGCGTTTTTTCCTGAATATATTCAGGAAAAAACGCATACGCCCTTTTTGGCCAAGCAAGCAAGCTTGCAAAGGAAATCTGCACTACAATGAAGTCTCACTTCCCCCCGGTCAAAAGGGCCATCTGAAAAAAGTGTAAAATCCAGAAAGGCAGGACAGGCCATGGAGAACTGGGAGCCTTGTTATGCTGATGGGCGGGATGTAAATTGCCAACAGACACTCGGGAGAAGTGTATGGTGTTTCCTGAAACATCTAAAAAACAAAGCAACAGAGCCTAGGGCACTTCCACTTATGGTCCTATAGCTTAGGGAAATTAAAATCAAAAAGACACAGCCACCCCAAAGTTTGGGACGCCTCTGTTTACAAGAACCTCATTTATCGTACAAGATCAATATCACAGAAAGTGAAAAATGGATAAAGAACTTGTGGTACTTACGTACAATGCAGTATCACTCAGCAATGAAATCTATGTCATCAGGCCCGTAGCAGCATAATGAGTGGATTCAGGTACGATGATTCTAACTGAAATAAGTCACACAGAAAAAGAAACATCATAAGATATCACTAATACACGGAATGTAAACTTGGTTACACAGGAACTGAATTCCAAAACAGAACAGCGTCTCAAATTTAGAAAACCAACTTATGCTTGCTTAAGGGGAAAGGTGAGTTGGGATTCTGCATAAAACCAGAGATTGAAATGAGCACAGATAAAGTTCCTTAAGCCAAATATGGAATAGACAAGAGCTACACCTTGCTCAACGAAATGGACTCAACACTCCATATTAAACGCCTAAGAATGTACCTGATTAGTAAGTATCTTAAAACCTATGGATTGCTATGTCTCCAAAAGAGAATCAAGCGTGTGTACAGGGGCATAAACGCAGCAGTGATAGGATTGGAGAGGTTCGGTGAGCAAATGAAGACCCTTTGAATTCATATTGCATGGTACCCATTACACGGGTCTCAACTCTCCAGGTTTAAGGTATTCTTCCTTCAGCTAAAACATGCATGTGGAACCCAGAGTATGATCAACCATGTGAACGGGAGATGTGTTCAAATATGTCTCAGTTTTCGTCCCCTGGTACTCGGGTGCAACATTCCAGACGCTTTACTAACACTCTCCCCACTTGGAGAGTCAGTCCCTTTAACCTCCTGTTTGGCCCAGTTTGCAATTTCTGAGGAAGATGAACAGGAATAGCGAGAACCAATGACAGACTACCTGGAGGTGTCTGGACGGGCAAATTTATCTCTCATTTCCCACCAGGAAGAGGAATTAACCAAAGGCTCAGCGTGCCGTGCCGGAACCAGATTAGGGCCTGTAGCCATCCTGCGGTGTTGCGGCCAGGTCACAAGAAAGCGAGTTGAAGAAAGGAGCTCAGGGGCACTGTAATTCACAAACCTGCAGAGTTATAAATGACAGCTATCGTCCAAAAATATACTGAAGTAAGTCTGCCAAGAGGACTTGAAAGCGGGGCAGAATTGCAGGAAACCGATTTCAGGAGGTAGACTGGAATTGCATTGAAAGCATAGGAAAAGATGCAGAACGTCCACAATGATGCACTTGGCCAAAAAGGGCGTATGCGTTTTTTCCTGAATATATTCAGGAAAAAACGCATACGCCCTTTTTGGCCAACCAAGCAAGCTTGCAAAGGAAATCTGCACTACAATGAAGTCTCACATCCCCCCATTCAAAAGGGCCATCTGAAAAAAGTGTAAAATCCAGAAAGGCAGGACAGGCCATGGAGAACTGGGAGCCTTGTTATGCTGATGGGCGGGATGTAAATTGCCAACAGACACTCGGGAGAAGTGTATGGTGTTTCCTGAAACATCTAAGAAACAAAGCAACAGAGCCTAGGGCACTTCCACTTATGGTCCTATAGCTTAGGGAAATTAAAATCAAAAAGACACAGCCACCCCAAAGTTTGGGACGCCTCTGTTTACAAGAACCTCATTTACAGTACAAGTTCAACATCGCAGAAAGTGAAAAATGGATAAAGAAGTTGTGGTATTTACTTACAAAGCAATATCACTCAGCAATGAAATCTATGTCATCAGGCCCTTAGCAGCACAATGAGTGGATTCAGGTATGATGATTCTAACTGAAATAAGTCACACAGAAAAAGAAACATCATAAGATATCAGTAATACACGGAATGTAAACTTGGCTACACAGGAACTGAATTCCAAAACAGAACAGGGTCTCAAATTTAGAAAACCAACTTATGCTTGCTTAAGGGTAAAGGTGAGTTGGGGTGCTGCATAAAACCAGAGACTGAAATGAGCACAGATAAAGTTCCTTAAGCCAAATATGGAATAGACAAGAGCTACTCCTTGCTCAACGAAATGGACTCAACACCGCACATTAAATGCCTAAGAATGTACCTGACTATTAAATATCTCAAAACATATGGATTGCTATGTCTCCGAAAGAGAATCAAGCATGTGTACAGGGGCATAAACGCAGCAGTGATAGGATTGGACAGGTTCGGTGAGCAAATGAAAACCCTTTGAAGTCATATTGCATGGTACCCATTCCACAGGTTTCAACTACCCAGGTTTAAGGTATTCTTCCTTCAGCTAAAACATGCATGTGGAACCTAGAGTATGATTAATCATGTGATCGGGAGACGTGTTCAAATATGTCTCAGTTTTCGTACCCTGGTACTCGGGTGCAACATTCCAGACGCTTTACTAACACTCTCCCGAATTGGAGAGTCAGTCCCTTTAACCTCCTGTTTGGCCCAGTTTGCAATTTCTGAGGAAGATGAACAGGAATAGCGAGAACCAATGACAGACTACCTGGAGGTGTCTGGACGGGCAAATTTATCTCTCATTTCCCACCAGGAAGAGGAATTAACCAAAGGCTTAGCGTGCCGTGCCGGAACCAGATTAGGGCCTGAAGCCATCCTGCGGTGTTGCGGCCAGCTCACAAGAGGGCGAGTTGAAGAAAGGAGCTCAGGGGCACTGTAATTCACAAACCTGCAGAGTTATAAATGACAGCTATCATCCAAAAATATACTGAAGTAAGGCTGCCAAGAGGACTTGAAAGCGGGGCAGAATTGCAGGAAACCGATTTCAGGAGGTAGACTGGAATTGCATTGAAAGCATAGGAAAACAGGCAGAGCGTCCACAATGATGCACTTGGCCAAAAAGGGCGTATGCGTTTTTTCCTGAATATATTCAGGAAAAAACGCATACGCCCTTTTTGGCCAACCAAGCAAGCTTGCAAAGGAAATCTGCACTACAATGAAGTCTCACATCCCCCCGGTCAAACGGGCATCAGAAAAAAGTGTAAAATCCAGAAAGGCAGGACAGGCCATGGAGAACTGGGAGCCTTGTTATGCTGATGGGTGGGATGTAAATTGCCAACAGACACTCGGGAGAAGTGTATGGTGTTTCCTGAAACATCTAAAAAACAAAGCAACAGAGCCTAGGGCACTTCCACTTATGGTCCTATAGCTTAGGGAAATTAAAATCAAAAAGACACAGCCACCCCAAAGTTTCGGACGCCTCTGTTTACAAGAACCTCATTTATCGTACAAGATCAATATCACAGAAAGTGAAAAATGGATAAAGAACTTGTGGTACTTACGTACAATGCAGTATCACTCAGCAATGAAATCTATGTCATCAGGCCCGTAGCAGCATAATGAGTGGATTCAGGTACGATGATTCTAACTGAAATAAGTCACACAGAAAAAGAAACATCATAAGATATCACTAATACACGGAATGTAAACTTGGTTACACAGGAACTGAATTCCAAAACAGAACAGCGTCTCAAATTTAGAAAACCAACTTATGCTTGCTTAAGGGGAAAGGTGAGTTGGGATGCTGCATAAAACCAGAGATTGAAATGAGCACAGATAAAGTTCCTTAAGCCAAATATGGAATAGACAAGAGCTACACCTTGCTCAACGAAATGGACTCAACACCCCATATTAAACGCCTAAGAATGTACCTGATTAGTAAGTATCTTAAAACCTATGGATTGCTATGTCTCCAAAAGAGAATCAAGCGTGTGTACAGGGGCATAAACGCAGCAGTGATAGGATTGGAGAGGTTCGGTGAGCAAATGAAGACCCTTTGAATTCATATTGCATGGTACCCATTACACGGGTCTCAACTCTCCAGGTTTAAGGTATTCTTCCTTCAGCTAAAACATGCATGTGGAACCCAGAGTATGATCAACCATGTGAACGGGAGATGTGTTCAAATATGTCTCAGTTTTCCTCCCCTGGTACTCGGGTGCAACATTCCAGACTCTTTACTAACACTCTCCCCACTTGGAGAGTCAGCGCCTTTAACCTCCTGGTGGCCCAGTTTGCAATTTCTGCGGAAGATGAACAGGAATAGCGAGAACCAATGAGAGACTAGCTGGAGGTGTCTGGACGGGCAAATTTAACTCTCATTTCCCACCAGGAATAGGAATTAACCAACGGCTCAGCGTGCCGTGCCAGAACCACATTAGGGCCTGAAGCCATCCTGCGGTGTTGCGGCCAGCTCAAAAGAAAGCGAGTTGAAGAAAGGAGCTCAGGGGAACTGTAATTCACAAACCTGCAGAGTTATAAATGACAGCTATCGTCCAAAAATATACTGAAGTAAGGCTGCCAAGAGGACTTGAAAGCGGGGCAGAATTGCAGGAAACCGATTTCAGGAGGTAGACTGGAATTGCATTGAAAGCATAGGAAAAGAGGCAGAACGTCCACAATGATGCACTTGGCCAAAAAGGGCGTATGCGTTTTTTCCTGAATATATACAGGAAAAAATGCATACGCCCTTTTTGGCCAACCAAGCAAGCTTGCAAAGGAAATCTGCACTACAATGAAGTGTCACTTCCCCCCGGTCAAAAGGGCCACCTGAAAAAAGTGTAAAATCCAGAAAGGCAGGACAGGCCATGGAGAACTGGGAGCCTTGTTATGCTGATGGGCGGGATGTAAATTGCCAACAGACACTCGGGAGAAGTGTATGGTGTTTCCTGAAACATCTAAAAAACAAAGCAACAGAGCCTAGGGCACTTCCACTTATGGTCCTATAGCTTAGGGAAATTAAAATCAAAAAGACACAGCCACCCCAAAGTTTGGGACGCCTCTGTTTACAAGAACCTCCTTTACAGTACAAGTTCAACATCGCAGAAAGTGAAAAATGGATAAAGAAGTTGTGGTATTTACTTACAAAGCAATATCACTCAGCAATGAAATCTATGTCATCAGGCCCTTAGCAGCACAATGAGTGGATTGAGGTATGATGATTCTAACTGAAATAAGTCACACAGAAAAAGAAACATCATAAGATATCAGTAATACACGGAATGTAAACTTGGCTACACAGGAACTGAATTCCAAAACAGAACATGGTCTCAAATTTAGAAAACCAACTTATGCTTGCTTAAGGGGAAAGGTGAGTTGGGGTGCTGCATAAAACCAGAGATTGAAATGAGCACAGATAAAGTTCCTTAAGCCAAATATGGAATAGACAAGAGCTACACCTTGCTCAACGAAATAGACTCAACACCGCATATTAAACGCCTAAGAAAGTACCTGACTAGTAAGTATTTTAAAACCTATGGATTGCTATGTCTCCGAAAGAGAATCAAGCGTGTGTACAGGGGCATAAACGCAGCAGTGATAGGATTGGAGAGGTTCGGTGAGCAACTGAAGACCCTTTGAAGTCATATTGCATGGTACCCATTCCACAGGTTTCAACTACCCAGGTTTAAGGTATTCTTCCTTCAGCTAAAACATGCATGTGGAACCTAGAGTATGATTAACCATGTGATCGGGAGACGTGTTCAAATATGTCTCAGTTTTCGTACCCTGGTACTCGGGTGCAACATTCCAGATGCTTTACTAACACTCTCCCGACTTGGAGAGTCAGTCCCTTTAACCTCCTGTTTGGCCCAGTTTGCAATTTCTGAGGAAGATGAACAGGAATAGCGAGAACCAATGACAGACTAGCTGGAGGTGTCTGGACGGGCAAATTTATCTCTCATTTCCCACCAGGAAGAGGAATTAACCAAAGGCTTAGCGTGCCGTGCCAGAACCAGATTAGGGCCTGAAGCCATCCTGCGGTGTTGCGGCCAGCTCACAAGAGGGCGAGTTGAAGAAAGGAGCTCAGGGGCACTGTAATTCACAAACCTGCAGAGTTATAAATGACAGCTATCATCCAAAAATATACTGAAGTAAGGCTGCCAAGAGGACTTGAAAGCGGGGCAGAATTGCAGGAAACCGATTTCAGGAGGTAGACTGGAATTGCATTGAAAGCATAGGAAAAGAGGCAGAGCGTCCACAATGATGCACTTGGCCAAAAAGGGCGTATGCGTTTTTTCCTGAATATATTCAGGAAAAAACGCATACGCCCTTTTTGGCCAACCAAGCAAGCTTGCAAAGGAAATCTGCAGTACAATGAAGTCTCACATCCCCCCAGTCAAACGGGCATCAGAAAAAAGTGTAAAATCCAGAAAGGCAGGACAGGCCATGGAGAACTGGGAACCTTGTTATGCTGATGGGTGGGATGTAAATTGCCAACAGACACTCGGGAGAAGTGTATGGTGTTTCCTGAAACATCTAAAAAACAAAGCAACAGAGCCTAGGGCACTTCCACTTATGGTCCTATAGCTTAGGGAAATTAAAATCAAAAAGACACAGCCACCCCAAAGTTTGGGACGCCTCTGTTTACAAGAACCTCCTTTACAGTACAAGTTCAACATCGCAGAAAGTGAAAAATGGATAAAGAAGTTGTGGTATTTACTTACAAAGCAATATCACTCAGCAATGAAATCTATGTCATCAGGCCCTTAGCAGCACAATGAGTGGATTGAGGTATGATGATTCTAACTGAAATAAGTCACACAGAAAAAGAAACATCATAAGATATCAGTAATACACGGAATGTAAACTTGGCTACACAGGAACTGAATTCCAAAACAGAACAGGGTCTCAAATTTAGAAAACCAACTTATGCTTGCTTAAGGGGAAAGGTGAGTTGGGGTGCTGCATAAAACCAGAGATTGAAATGAGCACAGATAAAGTTCCTTAAGCCAAATATGGAATAGACAAGAGCTACACCTTGCTCAACGAAATAGACTCAACACCGCATATTAAACGCCTAAGAAAGTACCTGACTAGTAAGTATTTTAAAACCTATGGATTGCTATGTCTCCGAAAGAGAATCAAGCGTGTGTACAGGGGCATAAACGCAGCAGTGATAGGATTGGAGAGGTTCGGTGAGCAACTGAAGACCCTTTGAAGTCATATTGCATGGTACCCATTCCACAGGTTTCAACTACCCAGGTTTAAGGTATTCTTCCTTCAGCTAAAACATGCATGTGGAACCTAGAGTATGATTAACCATGTGATCGGGAGACGTGTTCAAATATGTCTCAGTTTTCGTACCCTGGTACTCGGGTGCAACATTCCAGATGCTTTACTAACACTCTCCCGACTTGGAGAGTCAGTCCCTTTAACCTCCTGTTTGGCCCAGTTTGCAATTTCTGAGGAAGATGAACAGGAATAGCGAGAACCAATGACAGACTAGCTGGAGGTGTCTGGACGGGCAAATTTATCTCTCATTTCCCACCAGGAAGAGGAATTAACCAAAGGCTTAGCGTGCCGTGCCAGAACCAGATTAGGGCCTGAAGCCATCCTGCGGTGTTGCGGCCAGCTCACAAGAGGGCGAGTTGAAGAAAGGAGCTCAGGGGCACTGTAATTCACAAACCTGCAGAGTTATAAATGACAGCTATCATCCAAAAATATACTGAAGTAAGGCTGCCAAGAGGACTTGAAAGCGGGGCAGAATTGCAGGAAACCGATTTCAGGAGGTAGACTGGAATTGCATTGAAAGCATAGGAAAAGAGGCAGAGCGTCCACAATGATGCACTTGGCCAAAAAGGGCGTATGCGTTTTTTCCTGAATATATTCAGGAAAAAACGCATACGCCCTTTTTGGCCAACCAAGCAAGCTTGCAAAGGAAATCTGCAGTACAATGAAGTCTCACATCCCCCCAGTCAAACGGGCATCAGAAAAAAGTGTAAAATCCAGAAAGGCAGGACAGGCCATGGAGAACTGGGAACCTTGTTATGCTGATGGGTGGGATGTAAATTGCCAACAGACACTCGGGAGAAGTGTATGGTGTTTCCTGAAACATCTAAAAAACAAAGCAACAGAGCCTAGGGCACTTCCACTTATGGTCCTATAGCTTAGGGAAATTAAAATCAAAAAGACACAGCCACCCCAAAGTTTGGGACGCCTCTGTTTACAAGAACCTCATTTATCGTACAAGATCAATATCACAGAAAGTGAAAAATGGATAAAGAACTTGTGGTACTTACGTACAATGCAGTATCACTCAGCAATGAAATCTATGTCATCAGGCCCGTAGCAGCATAATGAGTGGATTCAGGTGCAGCGGGCCGTTTCCGACCAGCAGAATAACGAGCCGCCACACGCAAGATTCTTCTCGTATCACACTTTATTGGAGCACAGCTTGGTTGAAGAAAGATGGAAGGAAGACCCTACGCAGCAGAATATGGCAGGCTTTATACTGGCCAGAAGGTCCACACAACAGCCCTGGATTGGTGTGTGTCAGTACATGTGACAATATATTGCTACGCCTACAATCCACGGGATGCACGCGTGGCGCCTTACGCGGCACTCCCGGGTAGTGCAAGCAAGATGCAACAATGTAATTTCTCCTTCCTCTGGACCAAGAATCCAGCTCCGCCCTGGCGGCGTCCCACATCTCCCCCTTTTTCTTTATGTCCTTAGACCACATAACGGTCGCCCGTACAAGTCTTGCCCCCAAGGGGACATGGCTGTTCAAGGGCTATTGTCATGGGTGGCAGAAATCACCCTCCCATAGTGCAATGCTGCTTACAGCGCGGGGTGCAAGGGCTGATTTCAGGCAGAGGCTCCCACTAGGAGTGCAATGGCTCATGGCCATCCTGTGCAGGGGCAACCACTAGGACTTGTTTAGCAGGGAGATCCAGGCACCGGCAGGCTGGCCGTTTTCAATGGCCACCAAGGCTTGCATCAGCATGATCTTCTGTGTGTGTGACTTACGTTTCAGACGACACACCAACCACAGGCATAGTGCGATCCCCACTGCACAAAGGATGCCAAAAGCCCCCATGCCTACCCATTCTTTAAAGAAAAGAAAAGTAGAGGATAGCCATGAAGCAAAATTCCCAAAAGAAATAGGGTGTAACTCGGTAGTATTAAGATGAATAATCTGTAATCGTTGTTCAAACAGCAGTCTCTCTGTTTCTTCAGACCAATTCCCTTTTAAATATTCTCCAATCAGTTTACTTTGGTTCAAACGTCCTATAATTTTATAGGGAGTAACACAAAGATGATTAAATTTAGCAACACAACCAAGCTGAAGCATATCATACAACTCTTCAAAGGCATCCTCCAGCAAATCCATCCGTTGATTTAAAGATAAAATGCCAGCATGTAAATGTGTATTAAAGCGATTCTGATTTTCTAATGCTAGCGACGTTTGCTTTACTATACCATTAATTACAGCAGCTGATTGTACCTGATTCACCATTGCTGCAGCAGCAGTGGCGGCCGCCGTCACAGAAGCAGTTAAGGCAATTATAAGTGCAGCAGTAATCCCAAGATCCCGCCGCTTCTATCATCCGGGCTACAAAATCAGAAAATGGCTCTGTGCCTCCCTGTATTATTTTTGTTAAATTCCCTGACACCTCCCCTTTATTTGGGAGGGCTCGCCATGCACGCATATTAATCTCATTTATTTGATTATAAACTTGTACAGGGAACATAGTCTGATTATTTATCCACTGTCCTTGTCCTAATAACATATCTACATTCCAGGCAGGCTGCCCATTGGCAGCATTTTCCCTCGCTTGACTGTGAGCCAAATCAGAAACAATAGACTTCCAGTCTAAATATTGCCCCATCGTTAAACACGCACGAGCAATATCTTGCCAATCAGTAGGGGTCAAGGCATTTCTTGTAAGCCGCTGCAAAAGCATAATAGTATAATTAGCAGAAATGCCATCTCGTTTGGAAGCTTCTGCAAGATCTCTAATTAATTTATGATCTATCATATCATAATATCGCTGGCGTGTAGCCGGATCTTCAAATACTGGAAACGCATTGGACAAAGAAGAAGGAATTTGAAACCAAGCCTCGCGGGGAATAAAAGTACATTGCGGGGAAGGAATGGAAGGCGCAGAACGCCTAGGTTGAACAACACTTCTTGAGGCAAAAAATTCCTGAGGTCGAGAAGGGGGCAAAGCCCCAAAAGGGCCATAACGCTCCTCCTCATATTTTGCAGCAGCTTCTGCCAAATCCGCAGCATCGCCGGGATCTAGCTCCTCATCATCTGATAAATACATGGCTTGCAAGCCAGACAATAGCGGATACATTGGTTCTCGCCCAGTCTCTTGGGCGTCTGGTTGTTTAGATTTTAACTTTTTCTTAACCTTATTATCTACTAATTCTTCTTTTGTAGGCCTATCATCTGTAGCCTTATGACTGCCTGCTTCGGAAGCACTATCTTGATATGACCGCAAAACTTGCGTCGCTTGTTTCACTATGTCTGTACACTTTCCCTCCTTAAGACAAGATCGAACTAAATTCCACAAAGGGAAAGTCCCACAGCACAGCTTACCCTCCTCATGAAAACGGTGCAAATCCTTTCCTAATTTCTCCCATGAAGGGATAGTCAAAGTACCCGAAACTCCAAACCATGGCGCTGCTTGATCTATATCATTCAGTAAACGGCCAATAGTCTTGTGAGATAACATCAACCCCCGATCCCGTAAAAGTGCCTGTATCGGCTCATAAAAATTTGCCGTGGGGTTAACATGAGTATTCCCCATTATGTACTTTTACTGACTTTCACTAAAAAATTTACACCATTACACACACAACAAGACAGTGCAAGGCACAAAAGCTACGTACCGGCAAAATTACCGGTTCACTCCGTGTGTCGAGTTCTGAATCGGTCCTCCATGCAAGGCGCGAAGTTCCCGGGTTTCGGCACCACTTGCAGCGGGCCGTTTCCGACCAGCAGAATAACGAGCCGCCACACGCAAGATTCTTCTCGTATCACACTTTATTGGAGCACAGCTTGGTTGAAGAAAGATGGAAGGAAGACCCTACGCAGCAGAATATGGCAGGCTTTATACTGGCCAGAAGGTCCACACAACAGCCCTGGATTGGTGTGTGTCAGTACATGTGACAATATATTGCTACGCCTACAATCCACGGGATGCACGCGTGGCGCCTTACGCGGCACTCCCGGGTAGTGCAAGCAAGATGCAACAATGTAATTTCTCCTTCCTCTGGACCAAGAATCCAGCTCCGCCCTGGCGGCGTCCCACATTCAGGTACGATGATTCTAACTGAAATAAGTCACACAGAAAAAGAAACATCATAAGATATCACTAATACACGGAATGTAAACTTGGCTACACAGGAACTGAATTCCAAAACAGAACAGGGTCTCAAATTTAGAAAACCAACTTATGCTTGCTTAAGGGGAAAGGTGAGTTGGGGTGCTGCATAAAACCAGAGATTGAAATGAGCACAGATAAAGTTCCTTAAGCCAAATATGGAATAGACTAGAGCTACTCCTTACTCAATGAAATGGACTCAACACCCCATATTAAACGCCTAAGAATGTACCTGACTAGTAAGTATCTTAAAACCTATGGATTGCTATGTCTCCGAAAGAGAATCAAGCGTGTGTACAGGGGCATAAACGCAGCAGTGATAGGATTGGAGAGGTTCGGTGAGCAAATGAAGACCCTTTGAAGTCATATTGCATGGTACCCATTCTACGGGTCTCAACTCTCCAGGTTTAAGGTATTCTTCCTTCAGCTAAAACATGCATGTGGAACCCAGAGTATGATCAACTGTGTGAACGGGAGATGTGTTCAAATATGTCTCAGTTTTCCTCCCGTACTCGGGTGCAACATTCCAGACGCTTTACTAACACTCTCCCCACTTGGAGAGTCAGCGCCTTTAACCTCCTGTTTGGCCCAGTTTGCAATTTCTGTGGAAGATGAACAGGAATAGGGAGAACCAATGAGAGACTAGCTGGAGGTGTCTGGACGGGCAAATTTAACTCTCATTTCCCACCAGGAAGAGGAATTAACCAAAGGCTCAGCGTGCCGTGCCGGAACCAGATTAGGGCCTGTAGCCATCCTGCGGTGTTGCGGCCAGGTCACAAGAAAGCGAGTTGAAGAAAGGAGCTCAGGGGCACTGTAATTCACAAACCTGCAGAGTTATAAATGACAGCTATCGTCCAAAAATATACTGAAGTAAGGCTGCCAAGAGGACTTGAAAGCGGGGCAGAATTGCAGGAAACCGATTTCAGGAGGTAGACTGGAATTGCATTGAAAGCATAGGAAAAGAGGCAGAACGTCCACAATGATGCACTTGGCCAAAAAGGGCGTATGCGTTTTTTCCTGAATATATTCAGGAAAAAACGCATACGCCCTTTTTGGCCAACCAAGCAAGCTTGCAAAGGAAATCTGCACTACAATGAAGTCTCACTTCCCCCCATTCAAAAGGGCCATCTGAAAAAAGTGTAAAATCCAGAAAGGCAGGACAGGCCATGGAGAACTGGGAGCCTTGTTATGCTGATGGGCGGGATGTAAATTGCCAACAGACACTCGGGAGAAGTGTATGGTGTTTCCTGAAACATCTAAAAAACAAAGCAACAGAGCCTAGGGCACTTCCACTTATGGTCCTATAGCTTAGGGAAATTAAAATCAAAAAGACACAGCCACCCCAAAGTTTGGGACGCCTCTGTTTACAAGAACCTCATTTACAGTACAAGTTCAACATCGCAGAAAGTGAAAAATGGATAAAGAAGTTGTGGTATTTACTTACAAAGCAATATCACTCAGCAATGAAATCTATGTCATCAGGCCCTTAGCAGCACAATGAGTGGATTCAGGTATGATGATTCTAACTGAAATAAGTCACACAGAAAAAGAAACATCATAAGATATCAGTAATACACGGAATGTAAACTTGGCTACACAGGAACTGAATTCCAAAACAGAACACGGTCTCAAATTTAGAAAACCAACTTATGCTTGCTTAAGGGTAAAGGTGAGTTGGGGTGCTGCATAAAACCAGAGACTGAAATGAGCACAGATAAAGTTCCTTAAGCCAAATATGGAATAGACAAGAGCTACACCTTGCTCAACGAAATGGACTCAACACCCCATATTAAATGCCTAAGAATGTACCTGACTAGTAAGTATCTTAAAACCTATGGATTGCTATGTCTCCAAAAGAGAATCAAGCGTGTGTACAGGGGCATAAACGCAGCAGTGATAGGATTGGAGAGGTTCGGTGAGCAAATGAAGACCCTCTGAAGTCATATTGCATGGTACCCATTACACGGGTCTCAACTCTCCAGGTTTAAGGTATTCTTCCTTCAGCTAAAACATGCATGTGGAACCCAGAGTATGATCAACCATGTGAACGGGAGACGTGTTCAAATATGTCTCAGTTTTCCTCCCCTGGTACTCGGGTGCAACATTCCAGACTCTTTACTAACACTCTCCCCACTTGGAGAGTCAGTGCCTTTAACCTCCTGTTTGGCCCAGTTTGCAATTTCTGCGGAAGATGAACAGGAATAGGGAGAACCAATGAGAGACTAGCTGGAGGTGTCTGGACGGGCAAATTTAACTCTCATTTCCCACCAGGAAGAGGAATTAACCAAAGGCTCAGCGTGCCGTGCCGGAACAAGATTAGGGCCTGAAGCCATCCTGCGGTGTTGCGGCCAGCTCACAAGAAAGCGAGTTGAAGAAAGGAGCTCAGGGGCACTGTAATTCACAAACCTGCAGAGTTATAAATGACAGCTATCGTCCAAAAATATACTGAAGTAAGGCTGCCAAGAGGACTTGAATGCGGGGCAGAATTGCAGGAAACCGATTTCAGGAGGTAGACTGGAATTGCACTGAAAACATAGGAAAAGAGGCAGAACGTCCACAATGATGCACTTGGCCAAAAAGGGCGTATGCGTTTTTTCCTGAATATATTCAGGAAAAAACGCATACGCCCTTTTTGGCCAACCAAGCAAACTTGCAAAGGAAATCTGCACTACAATGAAGTCTCACTTCCTCCAGGTCAAAGGGGCCATCTGAAAAAAGTGTAAAATCCAGAAAGGCAGGACAGGCCATGGAGAACTGGGAGCCTTGTTATGCTGATGGGCGGGATGTAAATTGCCAACAGACACTCGGGAGAAGTGTATGGTGTTTCCTGAAACATCTAAAAAACAAAGCAACAGAGCCTAGGGCACTTCGACTTATGGTCCTATAGCTTAGGGAAATTAAAATCAAAAAGACACAGCCACCCTAAAGTTTGGGACGCCTCTGTTTACAAGAACCTAGTTTACCATACAAGTTCAATATCACAGAAAGTGAAAAATGGATAAAGAACTTGTGGTACTTACGTACAATGCAGTATCACTCAGCAATGAAATCTATGTCATCAGGCCCGTAGCAGCACAATGAGTGGATTCAGGTACGATGATTCTAACTGAAATAAGTCACACAGAAAAAGAAACATCATAAGATATCACTAATACACGGAATGTAAACTTGGCTACACAGGAACTGAATTCCAAAACAGAACAGGGTCTCAAATTTAGAAAACCAACTTATGCTTGCTTAAGGGGAAAGGTGAGTTGGGGTGCTGCATAAAACCAGAGATTGAAATGAGCACAGATAAAGTTCCTTAAGCCAAATATGGAATAGACTAGAGCTACTCCTTACTCAACGAAATGGACTCAACACCCCATATTAAACGCCTAAGAATGTACCTGACTAGTAAGTATCTTAAAACCTATGGATTGCTATGTCTCTGAAAGAGAATCAAGCGTGTGTACAGGGGCATAAACGCAGCAGTGATAGGATTGGAGAGGTTCGGTGAGCAAATGAAGACCCTTTGAAGTCATATTGCATGGTACCCATTCAACGGGTCTCAACTCTCCAGGTTTAAGGTATTCTTCCTTCAGCTAAAACATGCATGTGGAACCCAGAGTATGATCAACCGTGTGAACGGGAGACGTGTTCAAATATGTCTCAGTTTTCCTCCCCTGGTACTCGGGTGCAACATTCCAGACTCTTTACTAACACTCTCCCCACTTGGAGAGTCAACGCCTTTAACCTCCTGTTTGGCCCAGTTTGCAATTTCTGCGGAAGATGAACAGGAATAGGGAGAACCTATGAGAGACTAGCTGGAGGTGTCTGGACGGGCAAATTTAACTCTCATTTCCCACCAGGAAGAGGAATTAACCAAAGGCTGAGCGTGCCGTGCCGGAACAAGATTAGGGCCTGAAGCCATCCTGCGGTGTTGCGGCCAGCTCACAAGAAAGCGAGTTGAAGAAAGGAGCTCAGGGGCACTGTAATTCACAAACCTGCAGAGTTATAAATGACAGCTATCGTACAAAAATATACTGAAGTAAGGCTCCCAAGAGGACTTGAAAGCGGGGCAGAATTGCAGGAAACTGATTTCAGGAGGTAGACTGGAATTGCATTGAAAACATAGGAAAAGAGGCAGAACGTCCACAATGAAGCACTTGGCCAAAAAGGGCGTATGCGTTTTTTCCTGAATATATTCAGGAAAAAACGCATACGCCCTTTTTGGCCAACCAAGCAAGCTTGCAAAGGAAATCTGCACTACAATGAAGTCTCACTTCCCCCCATTCAAAAGGGCCATCTGAAAAAAGTGTAAAATCCAGAAAGGCAGGACAGGCCATGGAGAACTGGGAGCCTTGTTATGCTGATGGGCGGGATGTAAATTGCCAACAGACACTCGGGAGAAGTGTATGGTGTTTCCTGAAACATCTAAAAAACAAAGCAACAGAGCCTAGGGCACTTCCACTTATGGTCCTATAGCTTAGGGAAATTAAAATCAAAAAGACACAGCCACCCCAAAGTTTGGGACGCCTCTGTTTACAAGAACCTCATTTACAGTACAAGTTCAACATCGCAGAAAGTGAAAAATGGATAAAGAAGTTGTGGTATTTACTTACAAAGCAATATCACTCAGCAATGAAATCTATGTCATCAGGCCCTTAGCAGCACAATGAGTGGATTCAGGTATGATGATTCTAACTGAAATAAGTCACACAGAAAAAGAAACATCATAAGATATCAGTAATACACGGAATGTAAACTTGGCTACACAGGAACTGAATTCCAAAACAGAACAGGGTCTCAAATTTAGAAAACCAACTTATGCTTGCTTAAGGGTAAAGGTGAGTTGGGGTGCTGCATAAAACCAGAGACTGAAATGAGCACAGATAAAGTTCCTTAAGCCAAATATGGAATAGACAAGAGCTACACCTTGCTCAACGAAATGGACTCAACACCCCATATTAAATGCCTAAGAATGTACCTGACTAGTAAGTATCTTAAAACCTATGGATTGCTATGTCTCCAAAAGAGAATCAAGCGTGTGTACAGGGGCATAAACGCAGCAGTGATAGGATTGGAGAGGTTCGGTGAGCAAATGAAGACCCTTTGAAGTCATATTGCATGGTACCCATTACACGGGTCTCAACTCTCCAGGTTTAAGGTATTCTTCCTTCAGCTAAAACATGCATGTGGAACCCAGAGTATGATCAACCGTGTGAACGGGAGACGTGTTCAAATATGTCTCAGTTTTCCTCCCCTGGTACTCGGGTGCAACATTCCAGACTCTTTACTAACACTCTCCCCACTTGGAGAGTCAGCGCCTTTAACCTCCTGTTTGGCCCAGTTTGCAATTTCTGTGGAAGATGAACAGGAATAGGGAGAACCAATGAGAGACTAGCTGGAGGTGTCTGGACGGGCAAATTTAACTCTCATTTCCCACCAGGAAGAGGAATTAACCAAAGGCTCAGCGTGCCGTGCCGGAACAAGATTAGGGCCTGAAGCCATCCTGCGGTGTTGCGGCCAGCTCACAAGAAAGCGAGTTGAAGAAAGGAGCTCAGGGGCACTGTAATTCACAAACCTGCAGAGTTATAAATGACAGCTATCGTCCAAAAATATACTGAAGTAAGGCTGCCAAGAGGACTTGAAAGCGGGGCAGAATTGCAGGAAACCGATTTCAGGAGGTAGACTGGAATTGCATTGAAAGCATAGGAAAAGAGGCAGAACGTCCACAATGATGCACTTGGCCAAAAAGGGCGTATGCGTTTTTTCCTGAATATATTCAGGAAAAAACGCATACGCCCTTTTTGGCCAACCAAGCAAGCTTGCAAAGGAAATCTGCACTACAATGAAGTCTCACTTCCCCCCATTCAAAAGGGCCATCTGAAAAAAGTGTAAAATCCAGAAAGGCAGGACAGGCCATGGAGAACTGGGAGCCTTGTTATGCTGATGGGCGGGATGTAAATTGCCAACAGACACTCGGGAGAAGTGTATGGTGTTTCCTGAAACATCTAAAAAACAAAGCAACAGAGCCTAGGGCACTTCCACTTATGGTCCTATAGCTTAGGGAAATTAAAATCAAAAAGACACAGCCACCCCAAAGTTTGGGACGCCTCTGTTTACAAGAACCTCGTTTACCGTACAAGTTCAGTATCACAGAAAGTGAAAAATGGATAAAGAAGTTGTGGTATTTACTTACAAAGCAATATCACTCAGCAATGAAATCTATGTCATCAGGCCCTTAGCAGCATAATGAGTGGGTTCAGGTACGATGATTCTAACTGAAATAAGTCACACAGAAATAGAAACATCATAAGATATCACTAATACACGGAATGTAAACTTGGTTACACAGGAACTGAATTCCAAAACAGAACAGGGTCTCAAATTTAGAAAACCAACTTATGCTTGCTTAAGGGGAAAGGTGAGTTGGGGTGCTGCATAAAACCAGAGATTGAAATGAGCACAGATAAAGTTCCTTAAGCCAAATATGGAATAGACAAGAGCTACTCCTTGCTCAACGAAATGGACTCAACACCCCATATTAAACGCCTAAGAATGTACCTGACTAGTAAGTATCTTAAAACCTATGGATAGCTATGTCTCTGAAAGAGAATCAAGCATGTGTACAGGGGCATAAATGCAGCAGTGATAGGATTGGAGAGGTTCGGTGAGCAAATGAAGACCCTTTGAAGTCATATTGCATGGTACCCTTTACACGGGTCTCAACTCTCCAGGTTTAAGCTATTCTTCCTTCAGCTAAAACATGCATGTGGAACCCAGAGTATGATCAACCGTGTGAACGGGAGACGTGTTCAAATATGTCTCAGTTTTCCTCCCCTGGTACTCGGGTGCAACATTCCAGACGCTTTACTAACACTCTCCCCACTTGGAGTGTCAGCGCCTTTAACCTCCTGTTTGGCCCAATTTGCAATTTCTGTGGAAGATGAACAGGAATAGCGAGAACCAATGAGAGACTAGCTGGAGGTGTCTGGACGGGCAAATTTAACTCTCATTTCCCACCAGGAAGAGGAATTAACCAAAGGCTCAGCGTGCCGTGCCGGAACCAGATTAGGGCCTGTAGCCGTCCTGCGGTGTTGCGGCCAGGTCACAAGAAAGCGAGTTGAAGAAAGGAGCTCAGGGGCACTGTAATTCACAAACCTGCAGAGTTATAAATGACAGCTATCGTCCAAAAATATACTGAAGTAAGGCTGCCAAGAGGACTTGAAAGCGGGGCAGAATTGCAGGAAACCGATTTCAGGAGGTAGACTGGAATTGCATTGAAAGCATAGGAAAAGAGGCAGAACGTCCACAATGATGCACTTGGCCAAAAAGGGCGTATGCGTTTTTTCCTGAATATATTCAGGAAAAAACGCATACGCCCTTTTTGGCCAACCAAGCAAGCTTGCAAAGGAAATCTGCACTACAATGAAGTCTCACTTCCCCCCATTCAAAAGGGCCATCTGAAAAAAGTGTAAAATCCAGAAAGGCAGGACAGGCCATGGAGAACTGGGAGCCTTGTTATGCTGATGGGCGGGATGTAAATTGCCAACAGACACTCGGGAGAAGTGTATGGTGTTTCCTGAAACATCTAAAAAACAAAGCAACAGAGCCTAGGGCACTTCCACTTATGGTCCTATAGCTTAGGGAAATTAAAATCAAAAAGACACAGCCACCCCAAAGTTTGGGACGCCTCTGTTTACAAGAACCTCATTTACAGTACAAGTTCAACATCGCAGAAAGTGAAAAATGGATAAAGAAGTTGTGGTATTTACTTACAAAGCAATATCACTCAGCAATGAAATCTATGTCATCAGGCCGGTAGCAGCACAATGAGTGGATTCAGGTACGATGATTCTAACTGAAATAAGTCACACAGAAAAAGAAACATCATAAGATATCACTAATACACGGAATGTAAACTTGGCTACACAGGAACTGAATTCCAAAACAGAACAGGGTCTCAAATTTAGAAAACCAACTTATGCTTGCTTAAGGGGAAAGGTGAGTTGGGGTGCTGCATAAAACCAGAGATTGAAATGAGCACAGATAAAGTTCCTTAAGCCAAATATGGAATAGACTAGAGCTACTCCTTACTCAACGAAATGGACTCAACACCCCATATTAAACGCCTAAGAATGTACCTGACTAGTAAGTATCTTAAAACCTATGGATTGCTATGTCTCCAAAAGAGAATCAAGCGTGTGTACAGGGGCATAAACGCAGCAGTGATAGGATTGGAGAGGTTCGGTGAGCAAATGAAGACCCTTTGAAGTCATATTGCATGGTACCCATTCAACGGGTCTCAACTCTCCAGGTTTAAGGTATTCTTCCTTCAGCTAAAACATGCATGTGGAACCCAGAGTATGATCAACCGTGTGAACGGGAGACGTGTTCAAATATGTCTCAGTTTTCCTCCCCTGGTACTCGGGTGCAACATTCCAGACTCTTTACTAACACTCTCCCCACTTGGAGAGTCAGCGCCTTTAACCTCCTGTTTGGCCCAATTTGCAATTTCTGTGGAAGATGAACAGGAATAGGGAG
Organism: Grampus griseus; assembly: GCF_964374135.1. Classification (NCBI taxonomy): domain Eukaryota; kingdom Metazoa; phylum Chordata; class Mammalia; order Artiodactyla; family Delphinidae; genus Grampus; species Grampus griseus. The sequence continues at coordinate 1,955 of NW_028132533.1, read as the reverse complement.
AACCAATGAGAGACTAGCTGGAGGTGTCTGGACGGGCAAATTTAACTCTCATTTCCCACCAGGAAGAGGAATTAACCAAAGGCTTAGCGTGCCGTGCCGGAACAAGATTAGGGCCTGTAGCCGTCCTGCGGTGTTGCGGCCAGGTCACAAGAAAGCGAGTTGAAGAAAGGAGCTCAGGGACACTGTAATTCACAAACCTGCAGAGTTATAAATGACAGCTATCGTCCAAAAATATACTGAAGTAAGGCTGCCAAGAGGACTTGAAAGCGGGGCAGAATTGCAGGAAACCGATTTCAGGAGGTAGACTGGAATTGCATTGAAAGCATAGGAAAAGAGGCAGAACGTCCACAATGATGCACTTGGCCAAAAAGGGCGTATGCGTTTTTTCCTGAATATATTCAGGAAAAAACGCATACGCGCTTTTTGGCCAACCAAGCAAACTTGCAAAGGAAATCTGCACTACAATGAAGTCTCACTTCCTCCAGGTCAAAGGGGCCATCTGAAAAAAGTGTAAAATCCAGAAAGGCAGGACAGGCCATGGAGAACTGGGAGCCTTGTTATGCTGATGGGCGGGATGTAAATTGCCAACAGACACTCGGGAGAAGTGTATGGTGTTTCCTGAAACATCTAAAAAACAAAGCAACAGAGCCTAGGGCACTTCGACTTATGGTCCTATAGCTTAGGGAAATTAAAATCAAAAAGACACAGCCACCCTAAAGTTTGGGACGCCTCTGTTTACAAGAACCTAGTTTACCATACAAGTTCAATATCACAGAAAGTGAAAAATGGATAAAGAACTTGTGGTACTTACGTACAATGCAGTATCACTCAGCAATGAAATCTATGTCATCAGGCCCGTAGCAGCACAATGAGTGGATTCAGGTACGATGATTCTAACTGAAATAAGTCACACAGAAAAAGAAACATCATAAGATATCACTAATACACGGAATGTAAACTTGGCTACACAGGAACTGAATTCCAAAACAGAACAGGGTCTCAAATTTAGAAAACCAACTTATGCTTGCTTAAGGGTAAAGGTGAGTTGGGGTGCTGCATAAAACCAGAGACTGAAATGAGCACAGATAAAGTTCCTTAAGCCAAATATGGAATAGACAAGAGCTACACCTTGCTCAACGAAATGGACTCAACACCCCATATTAAATGCCTAAGAATGTACCTGACTAGTAAGTATCTTAAAACCTATGGATTGCTATGTCTCCAAAAGAGAATCAAGCGTGTGTACAGGGGCATAAACGCAGCAGTGATAGGATTGGAGAGGTTCGGTGAGCAAATGAAGACCCTTTGAAGTCATATTGCATGGTACCCATTACACGGGTCTCAACTCTCCAGGTTTAAGGTATTCTTCCTTCAGCTAAAACATGCATGTGGAACCCAGAGTATGATCAACCGTGTGAACGGGAGACGTGTTCAAATATGTCTCAGTTTTCCTCCCCTGGTACTCGGGTGCAACATTCCAGACTCTTTACTAACACTCTCCCCACTTGGAGAGTCAGCGCCTTTAACCTCCTGTTTGGCCCAGTTTGCAATTTCTGTGGAAGATGAACAGGAATAGGGAGAACCAATGAGAGACTAGCTGGAGGTGTCTGGACGGGCAAATTTAACTCTCATTTCCCACCAGGAAGAGGAATTAACCAAAGGCTCAGCGTGCCGTGCCGGAACAAGATTAGGGCCTGAAGCCATCCTGCGGTGTTGCGGCCAGCTCACAAGAAAGCGAGTTGAAGAAAGGAGCTCAGGGGCACTGTAATTCACAAACCTGCAGAGTTATAAATGACAGCTATCGTCCAAAAATATACTGAAGTAAGGCTGCCAAGAGGACTTGAAAGCGGGGCAGAATTGCAGGAAACCGATTTCAGGAGGTAGACTGGAATTGCATTGAAAGCATAGGAAAAGAGGCAGAACGTCCACAATGATGCACTTGGCCAAAAAGGGCG